>NW_024870851.1:8835000-8892500 GCF_019054845.1 Dipodomys spectabilis | reverse complement strand
TATGTATTTGTACATGTAAGGTATCCATGGAGCTATAGTTTTAAACCACTCAAGTAACCTAAAATGGTTTAAATTGTAAAGTGATATTTTAATCAGTGATATAAATAAATTAATAAATTAGTGATATTTGAATCAGTACTTACATCAACAGAATCCACAGCTGCATACATAATGTCCATCCAGCCCTTAAAAGTTGCCTGTAAATATACCATTTATAGATTTGAATATGCAGTTCATATTCTAAAACTTCCATCTAGTTTTTTTTCTATTTAAGCTTACATTTATTAATATTGTTAGTAAGTTTTGCTGTATTTCAAAATGCTAATTTAATCTAAAAACACTGTTTTAAGAGAAATCAGAATTCTCAATATTTCTCCTAATAAGTACTTCCAAATTATTACAAATACCTGTTAAGTTTGCATATAAACTTTTATTTTCCAAAGTGGAACAGAATTCTATGATTCCAGCAGGAAACATTTTTCTCTCCATTTCTTAAGTTTTTCTCTGCCATTAGGAAGTCCCTCTCACTTACCTTAAGGTAAAACTAGAAAGACAAAATGACTACTCTTTTCTGAAGTAATATCTAGGTGGTACAATGATGGGCTCAAGTCATACCAGAGTAGATTTTGAATTAATAATTCTCACATGCAAGAAGCCTTACGCTTCATGACCATAAAGAGATAACTCTTTTTTGAAAGCCACATAACATAAATGTATCTTTAAGTCCTCTTAACAAGTTATTGAAGGAGTGACTCATATCTTCCCTTCAACAGCTCCTAACATAATAAGTACTCATGAGAGTAGTGACTTACGACTTGAAGTAGAGACAGGTAACCAAGTCCAACATTATCAAAGTTAACTTTCAGGTTTTTCCATCGCACATTTGCACTGCCATTCATAAGGGCAAAGCACTCTGAACGATTTTCAACTTGACTTGTAGAAAATCTTGTCCCATCTGTGGTATTTACACACTCGTAGAACTTGCCAGCAAACAAATTTACTCCCATGATGCTAAATATTAGCCAGAATATCAGACACACGAGAAGTACATTCATGATGGAAGGAATTGCTCCTATCAGAGCATTTACAACCACCTAGTATCCAAAACAAAGTAGACTCAGTATGACCAGAAAAGGCCACATAGGCAACATCAAGGTACAATTACAAAGAGTAGAACAACCATCTTTAAATATTTAAGACATCAAATCACCCAACCAGTATTGAATGTCTACCCTACTGTATGCTCAATACCAAGACAGAGGTAGTCTTAACTCCTGTCAACACTGGGCTATAAATTTCATTGTTCACACCGTAAAACTATTATCAAACACACAAAACAAGCAACATGATATTGCAATCTTAAACAAAAATCAAATTAATATTAATATACAAACAACCTGATATTGATAAGATGAAATTCTGAAATTGGCACACTCCAGAAATGAAACAAATACAAATGATAAAAAATTAAGTAAGATGCACATATAAAGTCATTAATCACAGGATTACCAGCATTGGAGATTCTCCAGTATTAATTGCATAAATGGAATTAATATTAGGAGTATTCTAATGGTTTGAGCTCTTTAAATAGAGATGCTTTTCAAAATGAGAGCAGTCTTCTTGAATTTATGATCTTAAGTCTCAAAATAATTTTATTTAAGCAGTTAGCCAAATATAGACATTGTCAGTCTCAGCTAAAACCAAAACCAAGGAATATTCTCCTTTTATTTCTGCACTTCAGCATTTCCTCTGCTATTGACCGCCAGAAATCTGAATCATTTCTCTGCTATTGATTGCCACCATACCCTTCTCCATGGCAACTTCTGTAGCACTTATTTCTTGCTACTCTTCCCTGTTATTCCTATCACCCAGACACATAGTTCTTTCTAGTAATTGCCCCCCAAACATCCTGCAAAGTTGTAATATACTGAATAGTTCAGGTAAACAATCATAGTGGAATGATGTGCAATTATGCTGGCCTAGACAGACAAGGCAAACTCAAATTGAGATTAATGGAAGAAGGTGTTGGCATTGATAGTGTCTTGACTGCTACATTGCTGATGGTGAGTTGAGGTTAAAACAGCAGGGACAAGATGGGGGAACACAAGCAGAAGAAAGAAGACTCAGTGCTGACTAGGAAGAAACTCAAGGAGAGAGGCAACAATAAGGACTGATTGTAGAGAATATATCCATTGTCTTGCATGTCTGTTAGGAAGGAATTGCTCGTTAATACAGATGCTAGATAGAGCAGACTGGTGTTAACTTTGTTAGTTCTCCATAAATATCTTCTTAGATGCTACACACCATAGGGAAATAAAGGAAACTATCAAAGTTTTAGCTTTTATTAAATGCAATTTAGATATAATTCCAATAGTTTAGAAATATTACTTTAAGGATGAAGGTAGTATGACAGCTGTTTGGATCAATTTCTTAACAATATCATACACACATACACAACACACACACACACACACACACACACACACACACACACACACACACACACACACGAAGGATTATGGTGTTTATTTGTTCATTTTAAAAATAATATGTACTGTGAAATACCGGGCTTAAAATCTGTACATATGTGCTTAAGGTTAGGAAATTGAGTGTTTTCTTACCCTCATTCCTTCAAATCTAGATAGGGCTCTCAGAGGTCTCAAAGCTCTCAGTGTCCGAAGGGATTTAATAGGGCCAAGATCTGAGTAGCCCAGAGTGCTTGCGACTAAAGTAACCAAAGAAACCTGCATAGAAAGTTTAAAAAAAAAACATTAATTGGTTTAATGAATCAATAAATTATAAAGGGAAATGTTGATTTCAAAGAGCATTAAAACAGGATGAATACGAGCAATATAAGTTTCTATGCCACATTATTTCAACATGACCTCAAAACTGGTACCGTTGAGGCTTTTGAAAGCAAAAGGGATGTCAGGGGTAGCTAAACAAAGTAAAAAAGAAAAATAGAAAAAATAAAACAATGCATATAACTTTTACATTTTTTTGTAGTTGGTGGTCATGTATCGTTTGCTAAATGGGAATATTTAACTAGATCAATTATCCAAATTTTAGTTGAAACGAAAATCCAAGGCATAAGATTCCGAAGCTGCCATAAATCTGTGGCATTGACTCAACTAAATCTAAGCCTGAGCGTGAACCTTTTTTTTCAGAAGCCTTCTCAAAACTAATGAATTTAAGATTACACTACAAAACAAATTACTTGTATCCTTCCATTTCTGAGGATCGACACAGTATTTATCATTTATAATTTGTGAAAGAATTTTCAGTTATTCTGAAGGGAATAAGAGATCAAATTATCTTATTGGTTCTAAAATAGACCTGAACTTTTAAGAACTTTCTCAAATAAAGAAGACTAGCCACAATGACCATACGCAGAATCCAAGAGAAATTGTTTTTTCACAAATTATTTCAAAAAAGATCATTGAACAGAAAGGCAATCAACATTCATTTTACAAACAGAAGAGGGAGTTCCTCAATGAGTTTAGATTTAGATCTGAAAGTGCATTCAGAAAACTCATGTTTAAATATTCATTTAAATATTCATTTGTAGTTAAGTGTCTGAGTGCTTGAACAAACTCCAGGCTCAAAACTAAGAACCTCAACAAAAACAACAACAACAATTTCTAAAATATTTACTTCCCATTTTGTACCAGGAGACAATGTCTAAGAACAATATCTAGGATGTCTTCAATATGAATTAAGGTATTAGTAATTTAAGAGATTGAAGTTATCCAGAGAAGAACATTTGAGAATCAACTTCCTTATATTTAAATTATTTAGGGGAGAAAATCCCATTGGCTACAAGTTTGCTGTTACTTTTATTTGAGACAAGTAAATTAATTGATATAGTAGGAGGTGTTAAAGTAGGAGGTGTTAAATGTTACAGTAAATGTAACATTAGTATTATTTCGGGAAAAAACCTGTTTCCTCTTTACAAGGTACTCTTTTCCATTACTCAACCACTCTCTAGCTTTTGATTTTATTTACTTATCTGGTCATGAGGTTTGAACTCAGATCTTGGGCGCTGTCCCTGAACTTTTTTGCTCAAGGCTGGGACTCTACCACTTTGAACCATAGCTGCACTTCAGTTCTGGTGGTTAATTGGAGATGTGAGACTCATGCACTTTGCTGGCCTGGGCTAATGTTTCAAACCTGAATCCTCAGATCTCAACCTCCTTAGCAACGAGGCCTGAGCCACCAATACCCCGCTCTAGTTTTTTCTTCTCTTCTCTTATTTCCTTCCTTCCTTCCTTCCTTCCTTCCTTCCTTCCTTCCTTCCTTCCTTCCTTCCTTCCTTCCTTCCTTCCTTCCTTCCTTCTTCCTTCCTTCCTTCCTTCCTTCCTTCCTTTCTTTCTTTCTTTCTTTCTTTCTTTCTTTCTTTCTTTCTTTCTTTCTTTCTTTCTTTCTTTCTTTCTTCTCTCTCTTCTTAATATTAAAAGCAACAACATATAAATTAGAATTAAAAGTTTTCCTTTGATTGTAGAAAACATGATACAAAAGTTTATTTGAATGTGAGAGAAGTCACAAGCGAAATGACTTCTGTTGAAGAATTTCTGTTCTACTATTAACCACAGACACATTTCTACTGCCTGTACAAATATGGTTAAAAACACGAACATGAAACTATCAAAGGTAAAAATTGGATAATATGTAAATGTGGTGAAAATGTTCAGGAAACTTAAGAATGCATAATCGTTTGCAATTTGCTCCAGTGTACCTACATCAACAATTAAGAAGTCCAGCCAACACCAGGCATTGGTGAAATAGGTTTTGTAACCATATGCCACCCACTTGAGAAGCATTTCCAGAATGAAGATGTAAGTGAATATTTTGTCAGCATATTCCAGGATTGTCTTAATAGTCTTTTTCTTTTCAATATAGATATCTTCGAAAGCCTGTTGAAAGAATATTAAAATTTCAATTTATGCACAACTTAGAACTAATGATTTATAACCAAAGCAGGAAATAGGGTTCTGAAGGTAAGAGGAACACACTGCAGCACTGTTGTGAGCCAGCTGCCTTCCAGTTCATGCTACTTCATAAGAGTTCTCTCCAGTTGCTACCAGAAGCACATGGAGAGGGCAGAGGAAATATATTACCCAAAGTCCTCTATCAGATTCATGATCTCTGACATCTGCAGTGATTTCTACCTTCAACTGATGCTCTTCTCTCCTTTTCAAACTGAATGAGTTCAGACAATTTAAGATGCCATCCTAGGGTCAGTCCCTCTTTTAAACTTTCTCATCTTGAACTTCCCTTCTCACCTACCTATTGGACTTGTAACTTCTCCTTGTTTATACATTCCACCTACCCTCCCTCCCCCCCCACCCCCGTCCCCGTCCCCGACCATCAATCATAACAAAAACAATGCAGGAGGTGGAAAAGAGTTTGCAAAATGTATTATTATAGTAGTATAATAAGGCTACAGAATATAATTGACTTTTCTCTTGGAATTCTGCAAGTATGTTTCATCATTCATCAACAACTTTGACTCTGCAAATTACTTTTAAATTCACTCTTTGAATGTGGCACTTATTTATTCTCCAAATTTTTTGTTAAATGAGACCCAATGATTTCATGGTTGTAGCCACAAATCTCTTGAGAACTAATGAAGAATGGGACTCACTAAGATGCTGAAAATAATTATTCCTAATCAAAACTAAATCATGAGGATGTTTGGGATATTGAAGCACTCTTTACCTTGGTGGGAGAATGATATCTCAAGGATCTATAATTTCATGTCTTAACATTGTGTTATCTATTGAAGGTCATTAAGTTGTGTCATTCTTCTTTTGTCCAAAGTCATGCTGTCAATATTTTAAAAACTATCCTTAGCAATTAAAAAACAAATGGCTGATATTAATATTAAAGACAATAGGGAAGTTGAGACAGAGGAAGGATAGATCTGCTAAGTGCATGAAAAAGGTGTCAGCAATGATCAAGGTTCTGAAAGTGAGTAGAATCAAACTTCAGGAAAGGATTCTAAATATCAGGACTTCTTTTCCCTTTCTTCAAGTTCTGGAGCAATCAAACAAGGCACTCAAACACAAATTTGCAATGTCTCAGTCATTAAAATATGACAACAAAGAGGGTTAGTCCTAAGGAAGAAGAAGCCTGTTCTTAGATCTTGGGTTCAGTTTCCTAGCATGATTCACAATAGTGGGAATCAGTGTAGGCCTCATTCTAACAGGTCTTGCTGCCTGACGGGGCTCAGCTGCAGGCTTCCAAGTCCCAGGGCTGATTTCCTTGATGTAGGAGCAAGAGGACAAGGATGTCATCATACAAAATCTACTTGATTTGTGGCTTTAGTTTTCCTGATACTAACTTCAGCTACCACTCATTTATTTATTTTACTTTTGGTATTTTCTTTTTATGAGTGAAGAAAACAATTGTTGTGAAGTTTTACCATAACTAAGTTTCTGTAACTCAGCTCTATCCATTACTAGACTTGGAACACCCAGCTAAATTTTAAACTCACCTTCCTAATTGAGAGAATGAGGAAAATACTATTACTTCACAGAGCTGTTTGAAAATTAAATGAGAAGATCTAGATAAAGATTCAAAAATACAATACATATGTACTCAAAGTATTGAACTTTATTGATACTTTTAGAGAGATTTTTTTATCATTTCTAATTATCTTTAAATAGTAGTACAAGGAGTTTCAATTCAACCTGTCAATTTATATGTACAAGTTAATGTACATTTATATGTACCTGAGTGGGCACCAAGTCCCCAAATAAAAAATATTAACTTTTTGAAATTCTTCCTTTTTGTCCTCATATGATTCATTTGAATTCTGTCTTTAAATATCCTCTCTTTCAAAAATATCATCTTAGGTGTGGGAAGGTGGCTCAGTGGTAGAGTGCTTGCCTTGCATGCATGAGGCCCTGATTCCTCGGCACCACATAAGCAGAAAAAGCCAGAAGTGGCACTGTGGCTCGAGTGGTAGAGTGCTTGCCTTGAGCTGAAGAGCTGAGGGACAGTGCCCAGGCCCAGAGTTCAGGCCTCATGACTGACCAAAAAAAAAATTTCATCTTAGTTTTTAGACATTTTCAACAAGGGAGTACTCTAAACCTCTCTTTTATATTTGAAATCTCTTCCTCAATCATATTCATGGTATTAACTTCATTGGTTATAGATAATGCTAAGATTCCTCCCTGGAAAACACCAAATAAGTAAAGTAGTGCTCTTCTTATTTTATTTCCTGTTTTTGAGGTATAAGATGTATTTGGAAATCTCTAGTGGATAGTTGGCAGGACCCAGGATCCTAATAGCAACTAATAGCTCATTTCTGCTAGAGTCAGCAGGAAAGAAAGGCAATTAGCAAAAGCTCAGTGAACCTGTAGCTCTCTCAGATCTCTTTCAAGCTGCACAGAAAGTACTTGTACATCTAAATATATATACATATATATGAATGAATGAAAACTTGTCTCATTCTGCTTTTAGACTACCATTAGTCTTCCTCTATAAAAGCATGTCCATTCCTCATGAACTGACTCATGCTAATCATTCTCAAACTATCTGAACAACTGTACTTGTTTTTCCTACCACAGCATTCTGTGAAATTCGGCCACTTTTAATCCCTTGGATAATTATTATGCCTTTTTAGCATTGTATACCTTGTCCTCTAAACTACCTTGCTTGGCTGAAAATAAAGCTTATTTTTTCTAGACTTTTCAGGGCACAATCTAATATCCTAAAATCAAAGTATACCATGCTGTCTTTGCTAATAACTTTATGTATACATTCCATTTATAAATATACCCTGTTCTGTAATCATTGTCTCCTCCCCCATTAGCCACTCAGCTTCCTGAGAATAGTTCCTGTGTCCGATCCATCTTGGTATTCAAGGAAGCATGAATAATGTTGGGCATGTCGAAGATCTCATTAAATATTCACTGAAAACCACTAATTTTTTTGTCCTTGATAGTCACAAGAGTTAATTCTTCAGTTTTTAAAAAACAAACTGTTTCGATGTTTTATCTTCCAGATCATTTATTAAAAGTACTGGCAATCAGTTTATTGACTTAGGTGTGAGATCACTTACCAGAGCTCCACTGCTGAGCAAGATCATGAGAACAATGAAGCTTTCAAACCAACTGTGTTCTACTATCCTGTAGCAGGTTTTTCGGATGTTCCACCAGATTTTCCCTTTTCCTGAGTCTATGTTAACTTGGCAGCATGGGAATCTTCGTACACAACCTAACCAGAAAGACATGCATGTAAAGCCTCAATATCCAGGATAAATAAACTGGTTAAGTAACAATGAATGAGGTTTCCAGTTCCTGTTTACCTTCACCTACACAAAATGGCACTGACAGAAAAACAGAGCCATTCTAGCAGTTATGTAATGATAAGTCGAGATTTTGATTTATATTCTCTCCATGACTAATTACCCAGAAAATGTATCTTTGTGGTGACTTACAGAGCTTATTATGTGAGGACTATGCATCTACTAAAACATTTAGACTAATAAAAAGTATATGTTATCAATTGAAATCTATTTCTGTGATGCACCCACAACTAGATAATTTCTAATGCCTAAACCTATAGTTTCAGGTACACTCAATTTGGAGGCCATTTTCTCTCATCTTCTAAATTGCATAGTGTTTTATTATGAATTATCAATCATTTTAAATGTTTAGTATATTGGGCTCTGATTTCTTATCAATCTCTTCCATGCTGTTTAAAATCACATTGGTTTGATGAATGAATGATGATGACTTAGTGAATCAATGAACTAAACTCTAAGGAATTCTGAGGGCAAATGGATTTGAAGTTTTCTTATTTAATAATATAATTGGAGATGCTTCTATTCTTCTATTAAAATCTTTTTGAGAAACATTTTAATAAACAACGTGAAAAGCAATAACAATTTCTAAAATTAAGTCTAAAAGAAATATATCTTTATTAAAAGATGTAAACATATGAAAATGGCAATATTGCCAAAGGCTATCTTCAAATTCAATGTAAATGCCTATCAATATTCCAACCTCATGCTTCAAGGAAATGGAAGGAGCTATCCAAAAATTCATATGGAACAATAAGAGACCCTAAATAGCAGAGACAATCCTCAGCAGAAAGAACAGTGATGAAGGAATATCAATACCAAACTCTACTACAAAGCCATAGTAATCAAAACAGGTTGGTACTGGCACAAGAACAGACTTGAGGACCAATAGAATAGAACTGAGGACCTAGAAATGAACCCATAGACCCTATAGCCACCTAATCTTCGATAAGGGAGCTAAATAAATAGAATGAAAGAAAGACAGCCTCTTCAGTAAATGGTGCTGGAAAAATTGGGTAATCACCTGTAGAAAACTAAAGCTAGATCCTTATATATCACCCTGTACCAGTATCAATTCCAAATGGATCAAAGACCTCGAAGTAAAAGCAGACACCCTGAAAACATTATAGGGAAGAATAGGAGAAACCCTAGGTCTCCTTGGCACAGACCAAAATTTTCTTTTTTTTTTAATAAGTTTTTTTAATGTGAAAATACTGTACAGAGGGGTTACAATTACATGAGCAAGGAAATGAGTACATTTCTTATCAAGCATTGTTGCTTCCTCCTTTGCTTTTCCCCTTCCCATCCTTGCCCTCCCATCCCCACAACTACACTCACCCTTCTCCCCTGCCAAAGTTGTAAAGTTTGTTTTTCGACTTAGCATCTTGTACACCTCATTGTTGCAATGGGTCCACCTGTATCCCTATTTAAACAATTTGTTTATTCCTTTCCCCTCCCCAAATTATACCATCATCAAATACAGTGAATACAGAGATTATACCATGGGAGAGGGACATACAAAGCAACAAAAAATCACCTTATAAATATGTTAGAAACAATAGCAAGAAAGAAAAAAAAAAACACTGTGTCCTTATCTAGGGGTTCATTTCACCTAACGTCAACTTATATGACCTTTTCTGCTTGTCTCAGACATATACTAGTTATTGCAAATAAGGGAAACCATGGGACCTATTTTTCTTTGAGCCTGGCTTACTTCACTTAATATAATTTTTTCCAAGTCTTTCCATTTCCTAACAAATGGGCCAATGTCATTCTTTCTGATGGAGGCATAGAATTCCATTGTATATATATATATACCACATTTTCTGGATCCATTCATCTACTTAGGGGCATCTGGGTTGGTTCCTTATCTTAGCTATGATAAATAATGCTGTAATAAACATAGTTGTGCTGGTAGCTTTAGTGTGGTCTTGGTTTTGATCATTTGGGTAGATGCCCAAAAGTGTGATTGCTGGGTCATAGGGGAGCTCTATGTGGAGTCTTTTGAGGAACCTCCATACTACTTTCCAAAGTGGTTTAACAAGTTTACACTCCCACCAACAATGCAGTAGGGTTCCTGCCTGTCCACATCCCCTCCAGCATCTGTTGTTATTAGAGTTCTTGATTACAGCCATTCTAACTGTGGTGAGGTGATATCTCAGTGTTGTTTTCATTTGCAGGATCCTAGCAGAGAACTTCCCAAACATGCAAAAAGGTAGGCCTATTCAGATACAAGAAGCTTTTCTAACCCCAAATAGACAAGACCAGAAGAGGACATCCCACTGTCACATTATAATCCGCACAAGATCAATTCAGACCAAGGAAAGGATTCTTAAAGCTGTCATGGACAAAAGATCAATCACCTACAAAGGGAAACCAATTAGAATCACCTCAGATTTCTCAGCAGAGACAATTAAAGCAAGAAGAGCCTGGATAACATATGCCATGCCCTAAAGACAAACAACTATCAACCAAGAATACTGTATCCAGCTAAACTCTCCTTCATAACCAAAGGTCAAATAACAACTTTCCATCCAAAGAAAAACTGAAATAAACTATCTCCACCAAACCAGCCCTACAAACGATACTTAAAGATGTCCTACACATAGAAAACCAACAAGACCACAATAAAGGCCAAGAAACCACCAGTGGACAATAAAGGCCAGTGGACCCACACTGAGAATTCAAGAACCATAGAACCAGGTTGTCGCAGTCCCCAAGAAGGTGGGTAATATAGCAGGAACTCCCAAACACCTCTCAGTCCTAACTCTCAACATTAATGGACTTAACTTTCCCATTAAGTGACAGACTATCTAGTTGGATTGAAAAGCAAGATCTTTCCATCTGCTGCCTTCAAGCGTCACACCTTGCCCATCAAAACAAACACATTTTGAAAGTGAAAGGCTGGAATAAAATCTACCAAGCAAAGGGCCCCCATAAACAGGCAGGAGTTGCAATCCTAATATCGGATAAAATAGACTTCAAATTAAAATTAGTGAGAAGTGATAAAGAAGGTTGCTACATACTAATTAAGGGATCTCTCCTTCAGGAGGATATTACAATTCTAAATATTTACCAAACAACAGAGCACCCAAATTTATTCAAGAAACACTATTTTCCTGCAAATCTCACATAGATCCACAGACATTAATTTTTAGGGATTTTAACACACCACTATCCTCACTAGATAGATCAACTTGGCAAAAACTCAACAGAGAAACTGAAGATCTAAACAACTGCATAGATCAACTAGATTTAACAGACATCTACTGAATATTTCACCCAGCAAGATCAGAATACACATTCTTCTCAGCAGCACATGGAACATTTTCCAAAATAGACCACATTTTAGGTCACAAAGCAAACTTGTCCAAATTCAGAAACATTGAAGTTATGCCCTGCATTCTTTCACACCACAAGGGAATAAAATTAGAACTCAATACCAAAAGCCACCAAAGAAAGTTCTGTAACACATGGAGGCTGAACAATACACTGTTGAATTACCAATGGGTCATGGACGAGATTAGAAAGGAAATTCAAATGTTCATGATATTCAACAAAAACGAACACAAAAATTACCAGCTCCTCTGGGACACAGCAAAGGCAGTACTCAGAGGCAAGTTTATAGCTGTGAGTTCCTACATCAAAAATTGGAGAGATCTGAAACCAACAATTTAATGAGACATCTGAACTTCCTTGAAAAAGAGCAGCAAGCTAAACACCAATCCAGTAGTTGGAAAGAAATAATTAAAATTAAATCAGAATTAAACAAATTAGAATCCACAAAAACCATAGAATCAACAAAATTTTCTTAATGAAGACCTAGAAACCCAACAAATTAAAGAAAGGTTGAGCCAATGTGATTGCATGAAGCCGCAGAGCTTCTGCATAGCAAAGGACATAGCTAGCAAGGTCAATAGAAAACCCACAGATTGAGAGAAGATCTTCACTAGCCATACAACAGACAAGGGCCTCATATTTAAAATATACTTAGAACTCAAAAAATTAAGTCCCCCAACAACAAATCCTCAAAAAAACAATTCCCTGATTAATAAGTAGGCTAAATAATTAAAGAGAGACTTCTCTGAAGGGGAAATAAGAATGGCCAATAGACACATGTAGAAATGCCATAAAAGAAATGCAAATCAAAAAGACATTGAGATACACCTCACTCCAGTTAGAATGGCTGTAATCAAGATATGGAACCAACCCAGATGCTCCTCAGTAGATGAATGGATCAAGAAAATGTGGTATATATATTTACAATGGAATTCTATACCTTCATCAGAAAGAATGACACTGCCCCATTTGTTAGGAAATGGAAGGACTTGGAAAAAATTATATTAAGCCAGAACCAAAGAAACATAGGTCCTATGTTTTCCCTTATTCACGGTAACTAGTATACATCTAGGATAATCATACCAGACATGTAGAAAAGCTATGTACAAATGACCATATAAGATGATGTTAAGAAAAATGAACCCCAAGATAGGAACACAAAAGATTTTTTTCATTGTTGCTGTTGTTTTTAATGTACTATATGATTATTTTGTTTCTTTGTATGTTCTTCCCCCATGGTATAACCCCTGTTTTCACTGTATTTGATTCTGGTGCCCAGCATCTTTTATATACATTTTTCTAATTTGGGGAGGGGAAGGGAAATAAAAAAATGCTGAAACACGGATACGGATACAGATTGACCTATTGTAACAGTGAGACATACAAGATATTACTTTGAAAATGAATTTTACAACCTTGGGGCGGGGGGGGGGGCAGAAGTAGTTGGGGAGGTGGAGAGGGAAAGGATAGTAGGGGAAAACATAGGAGGGGGGTAACAATGCTTGATAGAAAATGTAGTCAATGCCTTACTCATGTAACTGTAACCCCTATAATACAGTATCTTTACAATAAAAAATGCAAAAAAGATGTAAACAAAATTATTCTTAAAAAAATTCTATGTGGCGATGGGGCCTGAACTCAGAGCTTGACTACTATCCCTGAGCCTCTTTGTGCTCAAGGCTAACTCTCTACCACTTGAACTATTTCCAGTTACCACTTTTTTTCTGAGTTATTTATTGGAAATAAGATTCTCATGGGCTTTCTGCCCAGGCTGGCTTCAAATCACAATTCTCAGATCTCAGCCTTCTGAGTTTTAGTATTACAGGTATAAGCCACTGGTATGAAGTTCAACAAAATTATTCTTTAAGTATTTTACATCTAGTTTGGGACTATTTAGGTATAAAATCATATTAATCAATTTATTTACCCATCAATCATTTATTTATGTATTCTATGTTCATATCTCTGTAGGTGGTTTCTTCTCAGGGAATTCACTTTTGGTTTGGGTAGGTAGATGGATGCAGAAACAAATGACTGGAACTGTCAAACACAAATGACAGATATGAGGAGAGCATTTTGGAAATGGGTGGGTCGGGGAACTCTACCTAACTTGGCTTGTTTATTGAGAAAAGGTCACAAGAGGAATCCTGGATGAGTGTGGCCAGAACTGATTCAAGGCATAAGTTAAAAAAAAAAAAAGTACTTCAGGAAGGATTCCAGGGCAAGAGTACAAGTGGTTTTTTTCTTTCTTGCTATTGTTTCTAACTTATTTATAAGGTACCACGTGATTTTTTTTTTTTTTTGTTGCTCTGTATGTTCCTTACCCATGGTATAATCCATGTTTTCACTGTATTTGATGTCACTATAATTTGGGGAGGGGAAGGGCAAAAACAAAATGTTTAAATAAGGATATAAGTTTACTCGTAACAATGAGATGTATAAGACACTACATTGAAAAATGAACTTTACAATTTAAGTGGGCATGGTTGGGGCATGTAGTTATGGAGGTGGGAGGGAAGAGATGGTAGGGGAAAAACAAAGGAGGAGGCAACAATGCTTGATAAGAAATGTACTCATCACCTTACTCATATAACTGTAATCCTCTGTACAGTACTTTCACAATAAAAAACTTATTTAAAAAAAGAGTATAGTGGGGCTGGGAAGTTGGCTCAGTGGTAGAGCACTCGCCTTGCATGCTTAAGGCCCTGGGTTCGATTCCTCAGCACCACGTAAGCAGGGAAAAAAAAAAGCCGGAAGTGGCGCTGTGGCTCAAGTGGTAGAGTGCTAGCCTTGAGCTGAAGAGCTGAGGGACAACACCCAGGCCAAGAGTTCAGGCCCCACGACTGGACTCCCCCCCCCCAAAAAAAGAGTATAGTATTAAGTGTTACAGATAGGATTTACAACCAGCTCCAAATTAGGAGGAAAGCAAGATGCACACAAGAGTCAAGGGTCTGAGGAAATATTTACCCTGCTTTAAGGAGTTAGTCCTATGACCTGTAGAAGAAAGAAGGGAAAACAATGAGCAGAAACAATATAGGCAATTTATGCAATTAAATGAATATCACCAATGGTGTGTAAAGATAAGTTAGAAGGGGTAATGGAGATGGGAAGGATAGAAAAAAGATCCCAAACTAGGCAATTATTTCAGATTCTGATATTAAGAAATATTTTCAGGTAAAAGTAACAAGATTTGGTGACTCATATCAGCAATTAAATGAAAGCTATAAAAGTAGTGGCTGATTTGAGAAGTTAGGAGTTTAAGGTGTCTAAACACAGACACCTGGTAAATACTTGGATGTGGGAAGCTAAAGTGCAGAAGGAAAATCTGAGCAAGAAAAGTGTGCAATAATCATTAGTCTATATGTACCAGCTAAGATCAGGACTAGGTTTTGTTGGTTTGTTTCTTTTGTGGTCATGCAAATAAAATATTTATAGTAAGGAGTCAAATATTGAATACTGAAATAAAAATATTATCTCATAATTCAATTGTTATGAACTTCTGCTAGTCTGTTGTTAAATGGGGCCATTATTAGAAATTAAACTATGTAAACATAAACTTCAGTAAAAAGATAAACAATGCTAAAAAATTTACCTCTTTCTATTTATTATCCTGATTTCACTATGTCTAATCTGTCTGGATGGAGGAAACACATTACCTTGTTTATCATGCATCTCTCTCTCTGTCTCTCTGTCTCTGTCTCTGTTCATTTGTGGGCCTTGAATTCTGGGCCTGGGTGCTGTCCTTCAGCTCTTCAGTTCAAGGTTAGCCACAGTGCCACTTCCAGTTTTCTAGTGGTTTATTGGAGATAAGAGTCTCATATACTTTCTTGCCTGGGCTGGCTTTGAACAGTGAGCCTCAGATCTCAGCCTCCTGAGTAGTGTCAGCCATCAGCACCTGGCTTCATGCATCTCTTTTTAACTATGTACTCAGCAAAGTCACAACAGTGGTCTGAATGAACTCAGTCATGATAACACCTTTATACTCTGAAAATATTCAAATGCTACACACCCCAGCTTCTTGACTTTTTTTAGGGCTCATATAAAAGGTGATGGAGCAAACATAAATAAACATGAATAGCAAAAGTATAGTATGTTGGAAATGCACTATATTTTGTAATGCATAACTAATTGAAAAAATGTACTTCAGTTAATCAAACATTATTTAATCATCTGGTTATTACTTCTTATCTGATTATTAAAACACCCATTGATATAATTAATGATAAGTGAGATCTTGACATAGTTTCTTTATATCTCTCTCATTTTGTTGATTAACTTTAGTGAAAACACTAACCAGCTTTCATATTAAAACTATATCTGTTATCAATTACAATTACAGGGTGTCTATAAATAAACAGCTCAGCTAAATTGAATAAAAGCATTCTATAAGAGCCAATTACATATACAAAAAATACATACAATAATGAAGGTTGGGTAGAATATTATTATATATAAATTATGTGTTCCACATTATAAATATAAACACAATTTATAATAAAAACAATGTGCTCATCAATGTTGTTTTCTTGAAGAAAGCAAATTAAATTTATTAAATTTAAAATAATTGAAAAAAATATTAATTTGAATAAAAATAAACAACCAGAATTACTTTGAAGAAAAGGAAAAAATTTAAAAAGTGTTACTATATTTAGTTTCCTTCACAAACTTTTGAATGAAATACTCCTTTTAGATGAAAAGTACAAAACAGAAGAATAAGAACAGTTAGAAGGGTTTGGGGCACCTATTTTTAAGGTTTTCATTTTAGGTAGTTAAAAATAAACTAATTTAGTCAGGCACAGATGGCTCCTGCTTATAATCCTAGCTTCTTAGGAGGCTGATATCTGAGGATCATGGTTCAAAGCCAGCCTGGGCATAAGCCACTCAGAAAAAGCCAGATGTGTTGCCATGGCTCAGGTAGAGTGCTAGCCTTCAGCACAGAGAAACTCGGACAGCACCCAGGCCCTGAGTTCAAGCCCCACAACTGACAACAAAGGACTAAATCCTTAGAGAAAGATATTCATTAAAAAAAAAGACTAAATACTTAGAGAAAGGTATTCATTTATCATGTAGCTATTGTCATATTCTGATAAGTACAATTTGATAAATCCTAGAATTTTATAGAATTAAAAATATGACATGGAAAGAAAGAAACAGAGGTGAATAACATGTGCAGTGGTAAGGACACAACATATTCTCAGGCCCTCTAAAATCCACTATCACTATAAATAAAATAACTATTCTGAAACACCCATATTAAGACAATCATTTGATAAAAATGATATGGTGATATTTTTGTTGCTTTGTATGTCCCTCCCCCATGGTATAACCCCTGTTTTCATTGTATTTGATTTTGGTATAATTTGGAGAGGGGAAGGGAAAAAACAAATTGTTTAAATAGGTGGACCCATTGCAACAATGAGATGTACAAGATGCTATGTTGAAAACGATCTTTACAACTTTGGCTGGGGGGGGGGGTGGAGTGTAATCGTGGAGATGGGAGGGCAGGGATGGTAGGGGAAAAACAAAGGAGGAAGCAACAAGCTTGATAAGAAATGTGCTCATTACTTTGCTCATGTAATTGTAAATCCTCTGTACGGTATTTTCACAATAAAAAACATTAAAAATGATATGATAATACAGTAAAAAGTAGAGTTAAAAAGTAACTCCCAGGTCATTTACTTTATGCCAAAAATACTAGAGACATTGAGAAAGTTTGAGATGCTATTCCTTTTACAAGCGTGTAAAACTTTAGAATTAATATCAAATGCTTCAATTACAAAAATTGTTTAAAAAAGAATTACTCATTTAGTCACAAATTTTTGCTTTTGGGTACTTGTCAGTCCTAAAATTCAAGAAAAACATTACTTTCATGGTTGGAGAAAGAACAAAACACTAACAATTCCAATTATGAAAGTAAATATCTGAGATGAAGCTTTACAATTACCTACAGGGCTTATCAAACCTGAGAGACTTTCTTACTCTTGTTTGAGGCTGCTGTGCTCAGTCACCAGTCTGGCATTTGTGCAAAGGCATATCCCAAGAGATTTCCAACATAGCTGGTTGGCAACATTATCACATCTTCTCTTTAAAAGGACTATTAATTAAATGTAAACACCAGAGAATCTCTCAAACATTCTAATGAGCCCTATTGGGTGAATGCTATGTCTTTTCAGAGGCTTAATTAATCTGCTCTCATGATGTATTACATAAAGTCTATGCTGGATTTCATCATGTGAAACCAATGATCTCAAGTAAAGAAGAAACTACTGCCCTCTTCAAAAACAGATTGTCATTAATAAAAATTATAACATGATCAGTATAATTAATGAAAACTAGATCAGGAAAAACAGTATTTCTCAACTGTTTCTTTAAAATATCAGCATTCTCTAAGACAAATGTTGTATTAACTTTTTTCCCAAAGAAATGAAAATAAAGCTGGGAGAGAACTGGTTATTCTATCCTGCAGGACAGAATTATTTACCAGAAGTTGGTAAATTGAGGACATGTTGGAGACATGAGTTTTGTCTCTACCTACCAGATTAACAGAAAATACAGTATTTGAAGGAAAAGTTATTATTTTTCTTTAACTCATACTTTGATTGTATTATTCACTAATTGTATAACCACAAAAGAGTACAGTGTAGAATCCAGTAGAATCAAAGAGTTACATAAATGCTCAAAGAAACAACAACCCAATTAATAAATGGTCTAATTTCTTAAAAGAGAGGTTTCTCAAAAAAGGTAAAAATGACTAATAGACACATGAAGAAATGTTCAATATCTGTGGCCAAAAGGAAATAAACATCAAAACAACACTGAGATTCCACCTTAGAATGTCCCACTTAGAATGTCCATTATCAAGATAACAAACAATCGCAAATACTGGTGAGGATGAAGCCATAAGAGAACTCTATTACACTGTTGTTGGGAATGTGAACTTTTTCAACCACTCTGGAAAGCAGTATGGGGGTTCCTCAAAATACTAAACTAAACTAGAGCAAATCCCATTTCTGGGCATTTATCCAATACAGTATAAACAAGGCTATAGTAAAGACACCAGTACAACCATGTTCATTGCAGTATTATTTACCATAGCCAAGATATGGAATCAGCCTTTGTGACCCTCAGTGAGTAAATGGATCCAGAAAATGTGGTGTATATATACAATGGAATTCTCCTCATCTAGTAGAAAAAGTGATACCATTCATAAGGAAATGGAAAGGCTTGGAAAAAATTATATTAAGTGAAATAAGCCAGACCCAGTGAAACATGGGTTGCATGTTTTCCCTCATTTGTGGTAGCTATAATGTGCCTATTAATCTATAAATAAAACATTGGGTGGTATGCAAGTGATTATAAATGAAATAATATAATAAACTATGAAGAGCAGGGTGTGGGTTTGGGGAGGGGTGGTGAGGCCAAGGAGAGCTGGGTAGAAGGATGAAGGGGGAAGGTGGTAGAACGCAGGCAAGAATTCATTATATATGCCATAGAATTGAGAAAAATAAGGAAAGGGATGGGTTGGAGGGAGATGAAGATGTTAAAGGGTTGACACAGCTCAAGATGGATTGTTTACATAGACTGCTTTGTTAAATGGCAAAAAATCAATACCTATCCTAAAAATTAAGGAAAGTGAGCCAAGCAGTGAGTCAACAAGGGTGGGTGAGAATGTTGAATGTATTCATAAACTGCTTTGGCAAAGGGCAACTCCTTTGTACAACCACATAAAGATAAAACTATGTGAAAGGAGTCAAGTAATATTCTTAATTATATTGTTCTAAGACTTGTAAAACTGAGACTAATGATGAACAGTTCACGACCTAAGAAAGACATGGCTTACAAAGAAGAAGAGGGATAAGAGGAGCAAAATACAACACAATCAATAAAACACATTAGCAAGGTGATATTTATGAAGCTGAAAATGATCAATAGATGTGAGACAATGAACAAACAAAATCATTTTAGCACCCATCTTCAATAAAATCACTGCTCTGACTACTGTCTCTTATACTTCCTTTGATTTTTTTTCTGTTCCCATTTTGGTAACAACAACAACAAAAACCCTCTGGAGGCCAGTAGTGATGTGAATGGGAATTAGTTCTACCTCAGCTCTTGAAGCTCAGAAATTATTTCTAATGCAAGTGAAAGAATCCATAATTTCCCATCCTGATAAGCCATCTCATCTTTTATTGTTGAAGTAGTATACTTCCAGTTTTTGAGGCAGCAAACAGGGAGTCATCTTTGACTCCTGTTATTTTTCTTTCTTTTTTTTTGTATTTCTTTTGTAATCACCAACAAATCCTTAACTTACAAAATATACTAAGAATCTTACACTCACCCCATCTCTAATTCTGTCATGTTAGTATATGTCCCCATCACGTCACACCTGAATTCTTGCAGGAACCTTAATTTTCCAGCTTCTGCCATTGTGAACCACCTGCTCTTCCTTGTGAGTTGTGAGTCATACAGTCAGATCCTTTGGAGGACTTCAGTCCTTCATAACTCTTGGGTTCTGCCCTGCCCTCTACTCCAATCTCCAGTGTCAGTCTTTACTACTCATCTTTCAGTTCGTCCAACCCATTCTTGCCCCTTGATTTTCCTTAAATGTTACACATTTCCTACCTCTTGATAGTTCCATAGTTACTCGGCCCAAAATACGCTTCCTCATATTTATAGGGTCCATGTGTACTGACTATACATCAAGTGTCACCTTCCTAGAAAGACTTTCAAACAACCACTTTTACATGATAGTTCCTACACCTCATCCTTAATTCCTACCCTTTTCTTTTGATTTCTCCATATTACCATATTTATCTGGGTAAAGGGCATTGCTTTATTCACAATTCTATCTTCCTTCATTGTTAAGAGTTTGACGTATACAAAAAGTGCATAATTACTATTGGTTTACTTGATGAAGGAATGAATATATAACTAAGTACTTCAAAGGCTGATCTGATTGAGCTTCTTGACCTACCAAGTGTGGCAGCTGTATATATAGTCACTGGTTGAGCACACCAAAGTAAGGTGACTCCATTATGTTCTCTCAATCAACATTTGAACCTAATGTGATTCTATTTTGTTCTATCAATCATTGGTCCAAATTTTTTCTGAAAAAAATTTTTACATAATATTTCTCTACACTGACCCTAATATAAAATTATGAATTATTTTCGAAGTATCCTCAATGATGTTTTGTAGGATTAAAAATTACCTTAAGATTTTGGTTCAAAGCCAGACTAGACAGGAAAACCTATGAATCTCCTATCTCCAATTATCAGCCCAAATGGAGTTGTAGCTCAAGAGGTAAACATTATCCTTGAGCAAAAAACTTTAAGGACAATGTCCAGGCCCTGAATACAAGCACAGGACCAGCACACACACACACACACACACACACACACACACACACACACACACACACACACAATTACCTATGCATAGTTCTGCATAAGTTGGAAATAGTACAGTTGGAAATAAGTTCCTGATTATCTCATATTATTTTCTAATCATACAAAAACTTTAAGTAAGGATCATTCATAAAATGGACACAGGAAATCTTGATAGCATTTGTAAAAATTTAATTTCACAAGGCTGTCAACTGGTTTGTTAAGAAATACACCACATATTTGGATTAAATTCTTAAATGCTTATTAATGAAAATTCCTAAAGAAAATTATACTGAGTTTGCTTATGGTAGTAACTTCAGCAAACACAAAATTATATTGATTATACCCAAATAATTTGCTTCTTATACACAATGAATATGTTACAAATTTAGAGGAAATCCATGCATTAATTGGAATATATAGGTATTTTTATTTTTGTCACTTTGCTTAATGCGAAAGATCTCAAGAAAATCTAGTCAATGATTTCTATAAAAATAATAACTTAATAACAGTGAGACATTGAAACCAATGCAAATGGAACTTCTGTACTAGTTTGTTAACAAAATTAAAAACAAGGAAGTAAAACGGAAAAGGGGTGTTAATTAATCCATAATTATTTCATTTGATCTCATCAAAATTTTCCTGATACAAATGTCTCCACTTTAAAGACAAGGTATCTGAAGGATCATGTTTTAAAATATCCTGTTTTGGAGTGGGGTAGTAGTTTGTTAAAACTCATTTTACCAGCTTCTGCAAGTCTATTCTAGGTTTGTGTTTTAACTCAGATGATACTTGTTTAGAAGGTAGTGTACACTTTCCAAGGCTAAGGCAAAAGTTACTGTTACTTTAAATTAGACCCCTGGAAAATTCCAAGAGTAATAAAGTCCTCAATAAGGCAATAAGTGAGTAAGAATAAATTGGGCTATTATCAGAAAAAATATATTGAGTGCAATATAGGGGAATACCACAAGACTTCCTATTTTAGCCTATAGATCAAGGTTCTTGAATTTTGCCATGAGTTAGAATCTTCTGGAAGACTTTATTCCTATCTTCCGTGTTTTTAATGAAACAGTGACTAGAAAGGTTGGGGCTTTTTTTTTTTCAGGTTGACAGGAAGAATAGATCATATGTTACTACATGACTTAATGACTAGAAGATACTGCAGTTTGAGTGAAGGAAAGCACCTTAATTTTTTTTAAGGCAACAGATTCAATTGAACAAAAGGTCATTGCTAGGCCAGACCTATAACTCACAAGATCTAAAACTCAAAATCTAGAACTCAAGACCTAGAACATAGGAGTATTAAGGGTAAAAAAATTGTTTTTTGTAGCCATAGCACAAAAATGCTCATGCAAGTCTCACACATCTTTCCGACTTACACACAATAAAAAGTAACTAGGAACTGAAAATACTGGGGTATGTTTTTACTTTTGGGATGTGAAGAAAATAGTCATTTAAATAGGAAAAGAATTAGAACTCTGGGAAATATAAAGCACGGGGGGGGGGTGGTTATGGCTTCTGAAATCAGGGAAGGGTTTCAGAAGAATGTTTTTGAGACAAACTGGTCAAGAGTATAAAATTGGCCGAGTGTTCATGAATCCCTCAATGTTTTAGGAAAAGAGCAGCAGTACCATCCATCCCATGAGCTTCTGCTCTAGCGGTTCTATGGTACAGGGAATGTGAATTGCTGATATAAAATGAGAATCAGAAATTATTGTCAGTAGGGTATTGTGAGTGTGAAAATTAAAACAGAGAGAGAGAAAGAGATCCAGGATTAGCTGTTAGTTAGAGACCTTTGGCAAAATTGCTATGGAAGTGTCTATTTACTTTTCAGTAAATAACTGCTAGTTAACCTTACAGTGTAACTGTAACTCCTCTGTATAGCATCTTTACAATAAAATAAATTTAAAAAAATAAACAAAAATATTACAGATTAAAACAAAACATTTTCAGGTTTTCTCATACCATCTGTAAAGCAGGCTTCTGGTTCATCGGAATTCACAGGTTCAGCCTCCGCTTCTTCTCCTTCTCCTGGCAGAGGGTTATCAACTGTGCTGCACTCAGAAGAGCTTGATCGGTTCCGTCTCTACAAAGGAATTCACCCCCCCCCCCCCACCAAAGAGATCATTGAGGGTTCGTTCAAGTCTGACAGTCTAGTTTCACTTAAGAATCATTCATGCAAAGTGTTATGAATAAAGTTCAGCAGCATAATGGTCATAAAAATGTATAAACACACGTTGAGGTCCAGGGACCTTACAGTGGATCTCTGTTTGATCTTTCTATCTACACATCCTGCAAAAAATGCATTTTTATGTTACTAACAAGTATCTGAACAAATTGGCACAGGTAATATTCTAATGCTAAGTACAATTTTGGAAAATATTGATCACATTTCATTATTATTTTTGTTTATTGCAAAGTACTAGCACACAGGTGCTAGCATACTAAAGCTAAATCACTGAAAAGTCAGACCTCATAGTTAGCAGAAGCAGCTTGTAAATAGCCAAGAAAACCCAAGCATTTTTCTCTAATCTCTTGGATTTTGGAATATGCAACAGGATGATATAGACAGAAGGTCTTTAAACAAGCTCATGATAATCAAATATTGGAATCAAATTGTGCAAGGCCATTTCAACACCATCCATTTTAGTTTACAATGATATAATACAATAGGAAATATCATGAACTATTATTTCCAAAGTCAAGGTAGTGACTACCAAAAGTAACACCACATGCAGACTCTGAAACAAAGATTCAATGAAATTAAATGTGATAGACTTACACATGAGAACAATGAGAACAATGAATTCACTGTAATTATGATCATTACAGTGATCATAACACAAATGAATTTCCCCCTCCAATGCTTATGACCAAACATATCATATGCCCGCACATGCGTGCACACGAACACACACACACACATGCACACACACACACACACACACACACAAATATTTAGAGAAAATACATACATAATTGTAGCAAAATTCTTGTCAAATTTTCCTAATACTGTTTTATAAAATGTTAGAGTGGTCTATCAATTGTAGAGTTTATTTTTCTTTCTTATTTGCTAAATGACAAGTGAATACAGAAAAGTGCTAGTTAATAAAATATATGCTTCTTTTCTAAAAATTATAGTTTAATTTTGTGAAATAGTTCAAAGAAAAGAAAGGGCTAAAATAAAAAATTTCTAATTTTACTTAAATCGATTCTTGTCTATAAAGGTTTATTAAAATCTTAGGCTCAGTATAAGCTATTAAGCTTTAGAATCATAAAATATCTTTATGCTTAGTGCATACTATTCTCTGTGATTATTATCACACAGCATAAAGGTATTAGTAAAAGTGGCATTGAAAATATACATATGTGTATGCACAAAATCTTCTTTTTAATCAGTGGGGCAGGCAACTATGAACATCCTATTAAATGAGTATTTCTATGCTACATTGATGTAGATCCATTATTTCTGTCAGGGTGAGTTACGAATAGCAGTGATAAAGCTTGTTAAGTTTTTTTTTCACAATTTAAAAACAGACCGGAAGAAAATAATTATAACCTCTTCAAATGTGGATTTCTACTATTAAGAATCCACTAGATGAAACATCTCTTACAACCTCTAGGTAGGCCAAATTTCAAACTTCCTTATTATTGATGTCTACAAGGTTTTTAACCTCATAAGAGAACTTTCACTTTTAAGATGCACCCAGACTATTTTAATAATAGTTTGGTAGACATTTTAATTTATGAATTCACAACATGAATAAATATATATGTACATATATTTCGGAGGGTTTTTTCCAAGTGTTATATACTGTTACCTACTTACATTGATACTATAGTACATACGTAAATCTTTAGGCTCTAGGTGAGAGCAATGTGGTAGCCTGGGAAACAGGCCTGTAACTACCAATTTGAAGTAGATAATATGTCTCTTACTTAAAGGCACCTTTAACTTGAATGTCATGTGAACTAAAGCATTTCTTTTGCATTGTATAGTGTTAACATCGTCACTAGTGTATGTAGATTTTAGTTTGCTTTCCTGAATATAAAACAAAGAAAACAAACATTTCAACAATGACAGGGAAATTCAAAATGTGAACTGGATTATAAAAAAGGCAAGATTTTTGACATGGATTTTCCCCTATTTGAGTTCAATCATTCAACAAAGTATAATAATATTAAATCAAAGTATCATTGTATATCTTCTTTTCTATTCTTTAGAAATCTTACATAAAACAAGTCATTATTGCTAGTTATCAGTAGTGTTTCTTAGCTTACAAATAATTTTTTTCGTGTGTTTGTGCTGGTATTAGAGTAAGAACTCAGCACCTCAGTCTCTTTTAGCTCTTTTACCCCTTGGGCTTTTTTAGCTCAAGACAGAAATTCTGCCAATTGAATCGTATCTTCATTTCTGGTTTTTTTGCTGATTAATTGTAGATAAGAGTCTCACAGACTTCTCTGTTCAGGCTGATTTCAATAGCTTCTTGAATGAGCTAGGATTATAGGCATGAGCCACCAACATGCAGCTTGACAAACAGATTTATATCTAGCTTTAAAAGGCTATTCTGAATATATTTATAGTCAATAACTTATTCTCATCAGTGAGAAATACTGCTTCTAAAATCACCTTATCACTCATTCATAGATGGAGCCTATTAAGCATTAATTGAAGTAACATATATAAAAATAGTATTGAATGTGAAGCATAGAACTAATTATAAACAACAAAGTCCTAGTAATCACTATGCTTAAATAATTTAAAATATACTTAAACTTTAGACTTCAAAGTTGGGTTTCTAGGCTCTGTCCCCAACTTCCTGGATGTGTAGTAAGAAAGCACCAACTACCGACTGAATATCATTTTCTTTGTCTCTAAATACAGGACTAAAAATGTAATGCTTTCTTGCTGAGACTTTATTTACAACTGATATATTTTTCACATAAAATTTGTTTTTGAGTTTTAGTATGCTCAGTTTAAAGTTGATAGAGGTTTTTAAATTAAACCTGCTTCAATGGCTTTTGTTACTGTATCTTTTATAATCCATCCAGTAAAAGTCCATAGGTCATGCACTGGAAACTGCCATGGAGTCCATAGCCACAAAAATGATGGAATGTCGCCAGTGACATGCCATGACGTCAATTCACCTATAGAACAATTGTGTTTTTTGATACTTTCTTGCAATTGGTCAGGCAAGAAGATTTTGTAGCTGAACAGCATGCAAGACACTGAAAAAAATATCATATATGTATGATTTTTTTTAGGTAACCTGAATACAAGTGGTCACATATGTCTCTGTCTGGTTAAAGCACAGAGCAGCATCCTTGAATGGATCCACTTTGATTTTACCCCTGTGGGAAGTGAAGTTAGGTCCTGAAATTTAGAAAAGCAGCATGATGAAACAGCTTGGTCAACTGTGATTGAAAATGTTAATGTCATGTACCTATTTAATAGAAATTACTTATCTGTTTGCAAATGCATGCATGCTACAAATACAATGCTAAGTCACAGATTTGAAACAAAGGAATAAGATTAAATATTATTCAATACAGACTTTAAAAATAATGAACCAGTTACATAATTATCTTCATTAGAAGATAACTTTATATATTAAAACATGCTCATGCAATCTTTTATATGCCATTTGCTCTTCAATACAAGCAACATTCCTAAACAAGCACTACCCAGAGGAATAGGGTAGAAGGGTGAGTAGTTTGAACAAAGGTATTCTAAAATTAGAAATGTAATTAACTTGATATTCCAAACAGCATTTCAGGAAAGCAACACTTACACATTTATTAAAAACAAAAATAATATTTATGTATTTACTTACTTTTATCCTTTTGGTAGCAATGAGGATTGAACTCAGGGGCCTTGTGCTCTACTGCTTGAGCCACACCCCATAAGACTTCAGTCTTTCCATCAACTGTACTTCTGGGAAAGTGGATTCTATTTTCTAAAGATCTATATAACTGAAATTTTAAATGCTGTCTTGATGAAGCAACTACTTCTATAATGAAAACACACCTTGATGTTGTGTGAGAGCACTAGCCTTAAGCACAAAAGCTCAGTGACAGTACCCAGGCCCTGAGTTCAAGCCCCAGTACCGGCGCGCGCGCACACACACACACACACACACACACACACACACACACACACACACACACACACACACACACACACACAGGGTTTTGGATCTGGTAACAATCTAGTTAAAACCACTACTATGCTATATTAAAGGGACATAGAAATTTAGTCTTGATGGCTACATATTTGAGCAAGTTTTAAAATCAATAAAATAAAATAAATGCATTTCATAATGAGTAATCAGGTTTAGGTCATTTCAAAAATGATGGCACTCAATGTAAATACTGAATACATGAATGGATGGAAACATGAGTGAGTGAATCAAGTCATCAACATGAATGCTTTTGCTCTGCTGGAGATTTCCTTCTGTGCTACATCTATGTATCTCTGTACTTTAGGATCTAGCTTAAGCACCACCTCTTTCCATGTGCATTCTGCCTAATACATGCTCTATTATTGTCCTGTTATATAAGTTGTTTTGCTTTGCTCTGTTATAACTATTTGTACATTTGTACATTTATTTTAAGTCCAAGCTATTAGAGTCTAAACCTCTTGGGGTTTGAAAATTGGGTACTTTCTAGAAATTGGGCATGAAATTATATCAGTCATTTATGCACATATGTGATGCCTGCAAAATTAGGAAACCAGATGGAATCTTGGACAGAATTGCCCTGTGGACTGCTGATCTATGGAACTTTTTAAATACAAAAGCAGAACATTCTATATAGATATGCTAACATAGTAGTTTCCATTATATGCAATAAGCAGATTCCTATTTTACTGCTAAAATAACAATGAAAAATAGAATTTGTACACATTAGAATTGCTTGTGCAGGGCTGGGAAGGTGGCTCAGTGGTAGAGTGCTTGCCTTGCATGCCTGAGGCCCTGGGTTCGTTTCCTCAGCACCACATAAGCAAAAAGAAAAAAGCCGGAAGTGGCACTGTGGCTCAAGTGGTAGAGCGCTAGCCTTGAGCTGAAGAGCTGAGGGACAGAGCTCAGGCCTAGAGTTCAGGCCCCATGACCGGACCCCCCCCCCCTCAAAAAAAAAAAGAATTGCTTGTGCATTCCTTTTCTGTTTCTACCAGTTTTTATACTTAATTTTTTTATTGTCAAGGTGATGTACAGAATGGTTACAGTTACATAATAAAGTAATGAGGACATTTCTCTTGCATTCTTGAGTAAAATTAATCCATTCAAATAACTAAGATCTGTGCAAGGGTAACAGTACAGTAGCAAGCATACTCTACAGTTCTTCATATAGTGAGAAAAGGCTATCAACACAGATCAATTCTAATAAACATATTCTCCTAACAGAACATGGGCTTGAAAAAACGGTTTTATTCAAAAGATATGCCATATGGGATAATTTTTTTATTACAATTCAATAAGTCATAAAAAGGAGACAATTTCCAGCTAATGATTTGTACTTGAACAGTGATTGCAAAGCACATGTGTCTCATAAGTAAGCCAGGGAAAATAGGAAAAGCCTTAATATAAGAACCTGATAATTAACTCAGCAGGGCTTACACCTGAGAAAAATGCACCAGGCTGTGAATATAAGGGCCTTAATTTGGTGCAGAAGAGTTTGTAATATTATGAATAATTTCTGTGGAAAATAACAATAATGAAAACAGTTCAACACATACCTTGAGTCGAACAGAAGTATACAAGTTAAGGTGTGAAAAGAGGATACAAAAATGCTGTTAAAGAAGTTACTCTTCTCAATAAACTTAGACTATTATCTGACACATACCATAATTTCTCAAAAAGAGAAAGAAAATGCAAATCTAGGAAGAAATAAAAAATTGTGTAGGCTGTAAACTGATAAGCTATTCCATTCACTTGGACAGAACAATACATCATCACCTTATAATATTTTGTGTTTTGCTCTGAAAACTATCAATATACTCTATGATTTATTGTATCAATGCAAATTATAGTTTATTGTACAGATAATTTTGCATATGAGGAATTGAGTACTTTGCTTTGGCAGATCCATGTAGGAATTGTGCCACAGAAGAAAATCACAAAATCACACAAGAATGAAGTTTGTATGACCTAGAAGGAAATTGTTTTAGTATGGGTCATGAATCCTCAGGTGAGTACAAGCAGCACAACCAGTCAAAACTGGTTAGGACTCCCAATGGAAGGGCTTATCCACTCTGTATAGCTTAGGAGACTTTGGGGACCATGGATATATCCCAAGAGTGACATGATTAGGATTGAATCAGAATGAAATTAATCCAGTAAGTGGAGTAGAGTAGCTAGAGGCAGAGGAACTAGTTGGGACTCCACTTACAATGGTTTAGCACAGTGAATACGTAAGTAATGGTGAAGAGGAGCAGAGGTTGATTTGTCAGACAGTAAGGAAGGAGAGTATGGGTGATGCTACAACCAATAATAAAATAACATAAAAGGTGGGAAGATTCATGGATATCTCAAACTTTCAATTATAATAAAAAGATTAAATCAATTAATAACAACCAATAAGAAAACTTTGCAAGCTATACTTTCAGGAAGTTGTTGTATAAACTTGGTCAGTCACTCACTCACACACACACACACACACACACACACACAAGATCCTCATCCATGCATACATATTAGAACAAAAGAGGGGATAGACATGTGCAATTTTGATTCATTTCATACTACTTAATAATATGCAACACTATGTATGAAGCAATTTTACCTCTTTGCTGTAGTCACTATCTGAATCACTGCTAAGTTCCTCAGTATTCATATTTTCCAAGTCAGATTCCCCAGGCGCGATTGGCACTGTGACTGTGAGGCTTGGATTATGAATAAATGATTGATAATCACTTTCTTCCATCAAGGTTTTGTCCATACTGCTTCCATAACCACTGAGTCTCTCTTTTTCATTGTGAAAATGGTAATCTTTGCTCATTTCAGCAAGTGTGCGGTTTGAGATATAGTTTTCTTTTTTGTTATTTAGATTTTCTGCTCGTATTATCTCCTTGGAAATCTTGGGCTTTTTGGAAAAAGCCTTTAGAATAAATTCCCGTAAGGTCTGTTTCACATAATTTATTCCCCTTTTAATTCTGGCCACTGCAATCTGAAGATTATTTGCATCAGTGTCTTCTTCAATTGCTGTAAGATTGTCTGAACTAAATGAACTCAATAATAATGCTAGAAACAGATTCAAGACCTGTGGCAGGTTGGGATGAGATAGAGAAATAGGGAAAAAGAAAATAAAAGGAAGAAAATAAGCACACTTTCCTAAAAACCCTCAATAATATTAACTAATCAATGATAATAAAATTAAAGCATCTTTTCCTGCACAGAAAAAGACATGAGAGGTGGAGAAGATAGTAAATTCCTCATTGGTCTCTCATGCTGGGCCTGATGACCTGAGGAAGCAGAGTTCTAATCATGAAGAATTACCATGGGGGACGAGACTGGGCCCTCACCATTATTCTTACATAATTTCCATGTTCATTCTGTAATAAGAATCCTCTTGTCAAATTCCCTTCCATTAATGTAAGAAGTTAAAACCTTTACTTATTATTACTACTTGTTACTTGTAAGAAACAAATAGAACAAGAAAATCAGACCAGTACTTATAGAACTGAAATAATTCATGCCACCTCTACTCACTTTTCCCAGAAGGTAAAAATCACTTGTTAAAATCGATGGAACAGATAATTCTTATTGATTTACTATAGTAAAACAGTTTGTCCAAGTATGATGCCAGCTCACAAATTAATGTTTCTTTTAAAGAAGAAAAGATAGCTCTCACTGGTCGCTCATGTCTAGCTACTGAGGAGGCTGAGATCTTATGATCACAATTTGAATTCAGCCTGGGTAGAAAAGCCCATGAAGCTATCTCCAGTTAACTTCCAAAAAAGAAAGCCAGAAGTGGAACTGGGGACTCAATTGGTAGAGGGTTATCCTTGAACAAAAAGTTAAGGGACAGAGTCCTGGCTGACACACAAAAAAAGATAGATAGATAGATAGATAGATAGACAGATAGAATAAAAAAGAATATAAGAAGCTCACCTCATTGGAGTCTGAGCATGTAACAAAATGACACTGCTGGTGTCATTGTCTATCTCTTTTTATCTTGCCCATGTAATTGTAATCCCTCTGTGTGGTATTTCACAATAAAAAAAAAGTTGTAAAAGAGATCAGGACAATTTCTACCCTTGAAGAAACCCCCTATTTTCAAACAAAACCATTTCTGTTATGTCTCCCTAAAGTAAGAATCCATGTGACTTCTCAGTCTTAAAAAGTTTTCACAAAACTATGAAGCATAATTTTTATCTAACCATTAAGTTGCATCTATAATATAATGCAGCTGCTACTTAATGTAAGTCTCTTCATGGCCCAAATAATACACTTCATAGTTTAAAAAAAATCAAAATTACCATAGAGGAGAAAAGATTTACCCCTATTCTGGCCACCTCTAAAACAACTTGTCAGAATTATAAGAGCACAGATTAAAACTGTGCCAAAGAAACTTCTGGAAACAGGTGGTTAGGAATCCATGATGATTAACTTGAATTGTCAATTCGATAGGACTGAGAAATGCTTTAAAGATGAGTGGAACACAGCTCTGGACAAGCCAGTGTGTTTCAGAGAAGGGCGACTAAGGGGAGGAAGGCCTGCTTTTTGATATATGACATTATAGGATGATTTAAACACGGAGTTTTAAACTACTGGACGTCTGTACCTACCACGAGGTTTCCAATCACCATGACCATCATGTAAACAATAAGGCACATGGCTTGGCCAGCCACCTCCATGCAGTCCCACATGGTTTCTATCCACTCTCCACACAGCACGCGGAACACGATGAGGAAGGAGTGGAAGAAGTCATTCATGTGCCAGCGAGGCAGCGTGCAGTCCTCGTTGATCTTGCAGACGCATTCTTTGTAGCTCTTACCGAAGAGCTGCATGCCGACCACCGCAAAGATGAAGACGATGATGGCCAACACCAAGGTGAGGTTTCCCAGCGCCCCCACGGAGTTGCCGATGATCTTTATTAGCATGTTCAGCGTGGGCCACGATTTTGCCAACTTGAACACCCGGAGCTACAAATAAACAAGAGCCATCCATTATAAAACATTTTTTTTTAGATCTTGATTTTTTTTTGTAAGTCTAAAACAGACTTTGAATGGTATAATATTGTTATTATTAACTTGCTCAAAGCGATTATTCTTCATTTCAAATTCCTGTTATTCTGCTAGGCTTGCTACAATGTAATTACAACAGGAAGTGTGTGATTTTTATTTTACATGGGACTAGAAGCTCCTTATTGTAGTTTTAGAGCTCATTTCTTTTAGAATTGGTTATTTAATCTTAATTTTATTTTCTGATACTTTAGTGCTTTCATGAATACATCAGAATTAAGACTACATGGAGAAATATGTTTCTGATATCAGAAAATTACTTTGGGGATAATACTTTGGTTGAATTATCATATCCATAAGTTGAGTGTTCACATAATTTCTGAAATTATGTAAAGCATAATAAACTTCTTGTTTTGAAATAAATCATTAGCCTATTAGGCAAAATATGTCTATTATGTTAGCATAATATTTCAAATTAGATCTAGATTCAGCTCTAAGATCATAAAGTGAAAATATATATGGGGTTTTAGTTCTTCAAGTACATTGGAAATAAATGGACTTTAAGGCCTACTCTTACCTCTTCATTCAACCTCTTCAATGTTTTAAATAATAATAATAAGCATAGTCACAAACACTTATAGAATACAGTGGCAAGGTTAGCTTGTCCTTACCAGTCTGAATGATCGCAGAACTGACAGTCCTTCCACATCAGATAGAAAAAGCTCCACTAAACTCAAAGTCACAATAATGCTGTCAAAAATATTCCAGCCTACTTGGAAATATTCATAAGGATCCATGGCGATTAATTTCAAAACCATTTCAGCTGCAAAGATGCCAGTAAAGACCTAAATGAGAAGTATGTTTTCCTATTATTATTGAAAGCAATGGAATCAATTAATTAATGATAATTTAGCATTTGCTGTGTTCCTCATAGGTGTAGATATTTTATAAATGGATGTTTCACTAAATCTTATAAACAGATATAGGTAGCTCTCATGCAAGAATTGGAAGGTTAAAATGTTCTAATTGTTCTGTCAGATAACGTGTAGAGGATGAAATTAAAATTCCAGAGAAGTAACTCCTTTGGCAATTAATCCCTCTCCACAAGAAATGTATGTGGGCTACACATTGTTTCAGAGAAAAATATTATGGAAACATTCATGGATACTGAAATTTTGAGCCAGTTCTTCGTGTTGTCTGTCTACTTTTAGTAATAAAAAAAGAACACATTGACTTTGTTTAAAGATTTATCACAAGAGGGCAAAAAAGTAACTGGCACAGCAGTAGAGTTAACATCCAAATCTTTGACAGAGAGTGCATTCCAAACATAATTAATTCATGAAACTGGTATTGGAGCACTCACTAAAAGTGGTAATAGTGAAAAACTTGCTTATGACTCATCTGGGTTAACTTTGACTCATAGATTTGGCCAAAGATCACTCAAATGAAAATGCCCAGGTCTATCATCACATGGGTTAATTTTGTAAATAATGTAGCTTCAAAGATTATCGAGTATCTGAATTTGGGGTTGTGGTAGTAGGTAAGAGATATGGTTGAATCCCTTGAGTTTACAATGGTACACACAGTAAACTTGGAGATGGTACTTATTTTTACAAATCCACACCTCCATTAATAATTACAGACTAGATGCTTCTACTAGACACCAGTGGCTCACACCTGTAATTCTTGAATGTATAATTCTCCTGTGCTTCAAGAGACTGAAATGCTCCAAATCTCAGTTCAAAGCCAGCCTGGACAGAAAAGTCTATGAGATTCTGTTTTCAAAGTAACAAGCAAAAAGCCAGACTTAAGGCATAGCTAAGTGGTAGAGCACTAACCAAATGAACAAGCTAAACAAGAATAGGTTCAAAATCCAATATCAGAAAAACAGAAAAAGAGAGAGAATGAGTGCAAGAAAAAAGGAAGTAGTGAAAGAAACAAAGAAAAAGAAACAAACTAGATAATCAATTATCAAAGATAAACAGAGGAAAGAAAGTAATAACTCAGAGGTAAAACATTGACCTTGATTTTCTCTTCTTGGTAAAATAAGTTTATAACAATTATACAAAATAATGGACTTCATTGTGATATTTTCACCATGGATATTGTGTACCTTAATAATATTCCCCCCTAGCACTTTCTTTACTATCCTCCCTTCTTCCCCTGTCCCTGGTCCCCTTCTTTCCAAATCCTCCCTTTAATTTGCATGTTAATTTTAAAACCTTGATTCTGCATAAGAGAAAAGCATAAATTTTGTTCCACATGCAGATCTCCAGTTCTATTTTTTCATCCAGGAAATTACATAATTTCTGTCTTTTGAGGCTGAATAAATGTTTAATTCTTGAAGAGAGTTCAAAATATTTATCCAAGATCAAAACTAGCAAGAGACTGGGTCAAAATTAAAATTCAAGTCTTTGGAATTCCAAAAGCCAAATACTTTCTCCCTATTATTCAAAATAAGATGGTAATATTTTTTCTGAAAATACAAGGAGCATCTACTTTATAATTATAATATATGTAAAATGTATGAAAATTCTGAATGTTGACAGTCATGCTGTACACAAAACCCTTAACTCATAAAGTGACAAATACAGAAACAGTATTATTTACAAAACTTAACACTACTATAAAATTATTTAAAAATACCATATATCACCAGAAGCTGGACTGTGCACATGGACTCTTATGATATATTATAAACATACATAATTCCCACATACAGATGCATTGATTTAAAAAAATGGAAATGGTGATGAAAAAGAAAAGCTGTGGGTACTCCACACTCAATACAACACTCACCAAATTTCCCACAGTAAGAACATTTTTGAATTCTTCAGTCATTGGGTGGTGTTCCATAGCCATAAATAATGTGTTTAGAACTATACAAATGGTAATTGCAAGGTCTACAAAAGGATCCATTACAATAAAATAAATAAACTTTTTGAATTTTATCCAATATGGGGAGCAATTCCAGATCAAAAAGGTGTGTGCAAATCTGTACCACCAGGGTGGGCATTTTTGTCTGGACTCTTCAAGTTCTGAGAAGGGAAAAAATTACAACAGAGAGCAAGAAGTCATTAATTTTCATACCTTATTCATAATTAGATACAAATCAGCAAAACTATGTAATATTCTAAAAGAATTGTGCTTTAGACAGCATAAAAGTGTTGTTTCTATGAAACCATAGTATCTGTGCAGAAAAATTTCTTATTGCATCTGTACACTAGATTAAGGAGCGGGGAAAGGAGTAAAATCAAACAATGACTGAAGGCAGACATATGTACATCTCTCAGATAAAAATACACCAACATATCAGACATAGAAGGACTGATGTTTGACATTACAGGAAGGAATAGGAGAAACTCTAGGGCTCCTTGGCTCAGGCCAAAATTTTCTTAATAGAGACCCAGAAACACAATAAATCAAAGAAAGGTTGGACAAATGGGGATTGCATGAAATTGCAGAGCTTCTGCATGGCAAAGGACATAGCTAGCAAGATCAATAGAAAGCCCACGGATTGGGAGAAGATCTTCACTAGCCATACAACAGACAGGGGTCTCATATCTAAAATATACCTGCAACTCAAAAAATTAAATTCCCAACAACAAATCATCAGAGAAACAACTGCCCAATAAATAAGTGGACTAAAGACTTAAAGAGAAACTTCTCTGAAGAGGAAATAAGAATGGCCAATAGACACATGAAGAAGTGTTCAACTTCTCTAGCCATAAAAGAAATGCAACTCAAAACATTGAGATTCTACCTCACCCCAGTTAGTATGGCTATAATCAAGAACTCTAATAATAACAGATGTTGGAAGGGATGTGGCCAAAAGGGAACCCTACTACATTGTTGGTGGGAATAAAAACTTGTTCAACCACTTTGGAAAGTAGTATGGAGGTTCCTCAAAAGATTGTACATATAGCTTCCCTATGACCCAGCAATCCCACTTTCGGCATTTACTCAAATGATGACAAACAAGACCATATACTAAAGCTATCAGCACAACTATGTTTATCACAGCATCATTTACCATAGGAACCAACCCAGATGCCCCTCAGTAGATGAATGGATCAAGAAAACTGTAGGTGTGTGTGTGTGTGTGTGTGTGTGTGTGTGTGTGTGTGTGTGTGTGTATAAAATGGAATTCTATGCCTCCATCTGAAAGAATGATATCGCCACATTTGTTAGGAAATGGAAAGACTCAGAGAAATTATATTAAGTGAAGTAAGCCAGGCCCAAAGAAACGTAGGTCCCATGGATTCCATTATTTGCAATAACTAGTAGAAGTCTAGGACAAGCAAAAAAGGTCAAAAACTATGTACATATGACCATACAAGATTCTGTTAAGTGAAATGAACTTCAAGATAGGGACACAGGTATTTTTTTCTTTCTTGCTATTGTTTTTAACATATTTATAATGTACTATGTGATTTTTTTTTATTTCTTTGGTATGTTCCTCCCCCATGGTATAACCCCTGTTTTCACTGTATTTGATGTATATTTTTCTAATTTGGGGAGGAGAAGGGAAAAAACAAAATGCTTAAATAGGGATAAAAGTTGACCCATTGTATCAATGAGATGTACAAGACACTATGTTGAAAACAAACTACAACTTCAGGATTGGGGGCAGGGGGAAGAGTTGGGGAGGGAAGGGATGGTGGGGCAAATACAATGGAGGGGATAAAAATGCTGGATAGGAAATGTACTCATGTAACTGTAACCCCTCTGTACAGTATCTTTACAATAAAATATGTATACATTAAAAAATAAGGACTGATGTTTGAGAGTGAAATGTTTGCTTTCCAACAGCATAAATATGTTTTTCTGTTTCTTTGATCTCAGAACAATAGTAAGACAATTGTATTCTGGTCAGGAAAAGCTTTTACCAGAACCAATGGATAAGAAATAACTTATGAAAGAACTCACTAGTCACCCCATTGGTGTATTTTATTCTCACCTTAATCGTATGGGCTGGATTAAAAACTTGCCGTCATAATGGGAGGGTAGGGGGGATAAGGGTGAGTCTATAGACAAGGTCAACCCCAGGGCACATTCCAGAGTAGAAAGCAGCACATCTTTGAAAACTGACACCTGTGGCTGTCTTTGCTTATTACAGGGAGAATTTCAGAGAGATGAGGTCCTTTCTGAGACTGTACAGTGAGAAAATCGCACAGCCCTGAAGCAATGTGGCTTTCTCTCGCTAGTACTTTAATTTATCTTTGTAATGGCATTTCACATGATATCTATTTTTGAATCACAAAAGCAACATCCATTTTTAACCACATAAAAAAGATTTCATCAGTTTTTTTTAATTACTGCTAAAATCCAGTTTACAATTTGAAAATTCTTCCTCAGACCTTCATGGAACTACTTAAAGGTGAATTTAGCATCTATTTCAGCTAAGAAGATAAAACTACCACATACCTTCCACAGTGTTTGTTAATATGCTTGCTCTACTCATTGCTCTTTGTCTGAGGTGGGGATCATTCAGCATATCCTCCGACAGGAAATAAGAACTAGACCGTCTTTTTCTTCTTATTTGATTACTTGTGCCCTGAAATAAAAAAGATGATTAATTAAAGACTTAAGGGTAGAATTCTATCTGGTGTTTGATGCCTGTAATCCTAGCTACTCAGGAGGCTAAAATTTGAGAACAAATTTCAAAGACAGCCTGGACAGGAAAGTCCATGAGACTCACCTTCAGCTAAACAAACAAACAAACAGAGCCTGCAGTAGAACTGGAGCTGTGGCTTAAGTGGTAGAGCACTAACTTTGAGCAGAAAAGCTCAGAGACAGTGCGTAGGCCCTGAATTCACAACCACCACCACCACCAAAAATAGATTCTAATAAAGTATATCTATAAAGTAAAATCCTGCTTAGGTAGTTAGAGTGAATAATTAAAAGAAAGACTTCTAGATTCTTGGGTCCAGATTATGGATCTGCTACTTGTGAACAGCTGAGTATGGATCATAAGCAAGTTACTAGACTGTTTCATCATGGCTAAAGTAGAGATAGAAAACTTGCCTCATACTGTGGGTGAGCATTGAAACTTAAGTAAAACAAATCTAGCTGCTTTTGTGGTCACAGAACTTCTTCCATCTCCCTATCTTCTTGAATATCCAATTTATACAAATACTCTGCAGCACTGAATGTGTAATGTAGCAGAATTCACTATTTTCCAATAATATTTTCTATAATTACTCACAGTTGGGTAACAACACTAATAAAAGTTACCATAGTGAGTATAAGATGATAAAGGACTCAGCCTGAAAACAACACTCAGCACTGATGGAAGCTGTTGTAAAATGAAGAAAGTAAGCACCATCAGTAAGAGTTGATGCTGTACAGCTCTAGAAGTTATTGCCATGCAGGAATATGAGCTCAGGGACACCAGACATAGTCATTGTTTAAAGTGACAATGTCTTATTTTTAAGCATGGTAGCAAATTTCAATTTAGAAAACTATACTTGTTCAGTGCAGGCCAATATATACATTGTATACACACATATGCACACACATACATATGTCCACAAACAATTCCACAACTCTACAACTGTTATCTACTTGCCTTATGCACTATGCAATATATATTTTATAAAACTACGTATGTTAATATAGTTCATATAAGTATACAGTCTAGAGTTGTGTAGTTGTATAAATATAATCATTTATGTATGTATGTATATCTACATATATAAGTGTTCAGGCATATATATGTGTGTGCATGTATACATGTATGCACATATGTACAGAAAAATAACACATCACTATGTAAAGAGATCTCTCTATAACCACATTGTTTCTATTACAATCACTAATTTTACTTATTTTTCTAGAAGCAAATTATTTTCCTTCAAGCTTAGCAAGACTTTATTTACCTGATAATAATTTTTTCTTCTAGACATGTCAAAAGTATAGAAATTTTATCATTTGCCATTTTTTTCATCTAAAGTATGTATTATGCCAAACTTTTATTGCAATGGTTGCATTTATAATGCCTCTGCGTTTGCAATTTTGGCTTTAAGATTGTAGGCTTGATTTTTTTCTGTCAAAAATAATCCTTTAAATAAAACCACTTCCCTTCCTTTAAATATGTGTAATAATATCTAACTCTGATATATATTACATAATATTTTACACATTATGCACATCATTGAAAAAGAAAACATAAAAATAGACCCATGCAGTTCTAACATGCTTACTAATAAGAAAAAAAAAACCTTGACAGAAAGGCTGAAGCTGTATCATGCAAGCATAAAGGTGTCCAAGTTATCTCTATGCACATGCATTTATCCAAACTGAAACATGTGTGGTCATGGCTTTGATGAAATTTTATTCTCACTTAAAATACTACAAAGTCTGCTAATAGTAATACATTAACATATAGCATATATTAGGAGCCTGTAGGGTTAGTCCTAGCCCTTGATGATATTGAGTAGTGCAATAAAGAATAGTGAATGGATTAAGGAAGTATCCTAGAGAATCCAGGAATCTGAAAGATGTCATTTTCTTGCCTAATAAATTTCTATAGTCATTCAGGATTTCTTATTTCTTGGTACTGTTTTGGAGTCTTATCAGTTTTGTGTTCATGTGCATTTATTTGAGTCAGTGTATGGGTCTTAGCTCTATCATTCTGTATTCATAGTTGGCAGAGGAAAAGTCTTTTTTATTTATTTATTTTTTCATTTTTTTTTGTTGGTCGTGGGGCTTGAACGTGGGGCCAGGGCCCTGCATCTTAAGGTCTTTTGCTCAAGGCTAGTGCTCTATCACTTTGAGCCACAGTGCCACTTCCTGAAAGGTGCTTTTCAAATGAAAGCAGCATGTTCCATTGCTGTAGGGAATTAAGCACAGCCATTCTGAATTATTTGCAAGATAAGAAGCCTGCTTTCCATTGGAGAGTCAGCGGGGCAGGGAGGTTAAGAACCACAGCTGTGCAACATAGGGTCTTAGTTTAAACCTTAGCTTTTCTTTAGTTTAGTGATAAGAACAAACCCCTTTATTCCCCTGTGCTTCACTTTCCCCATTCACCTCATAGAGTTCTTGAAATCCTATGTTTTTGCTATAATAATAATTGTTATTATATATATACCTATATATGTAGTTGCCTGAAAAGACAGTAGGTGGCAAATAATCTGAATTTCTTTATTGATATGGAATGTATTATCAATGGATAAAATTAGCACTCTCAAAGCATTGTGTGCTGATATCTCTCTCTACCTCTCTCTATAGGTATCTTTTTAAAATCAACGAGTTGTAATTTTTAATCACAACATCAATAGATAAGTACTTTTGCAAAATGGGATATGAAGTATCTTGGAAGAGATGCCTATAACGAAAAGTGAATCAAGGAAGTAAATGAGTTAAAAGTTTGAGAAGTATTTCCACTTTCTAAAGAGTGAGATAGGATTGCAGAATGCAGTGCCATTCATGGGCCAGAAGCAGGCCCTCAGCAGAGAGACTGATGCAGAAGAAAAATCCCAGCCATGCCTAAGCTATGGAAAATGTCCTTACGCTCTCATCAGAAGTTGCCTTATCTATTATCACCTCTGGAAGAAGCTGTCCATTGGGGAGCATGAGGGCTGAGGGTCCATCAACCAGAGACACCACACCATTGCAGTCCACGGCACTGTGCATCTTCCCGTTCACTGGCAGCATTGGGGGGGACCTACTGGCCTGGCTGATGTTACTGCTGCGCCGTTCCCAGGGTCTGTGAGGCACAAACAGTGAACCCCGTCTGCTCTCATTGTCTCCAAAAATGCTGTGCTCATCGTCGGCAAATTCTGTCTCAGATCCTATCTCTTTTCCTCGCCCCTTGAAGCTGAAAAGACTTGTTCGGCTGCTGCGCCTTGCAGAAAACAAGGAACCAGGGATGCTGAGTGGTGACTGCAGAAAAAGCAAATAAATATAAGGTGACCTGTGTTTGAATAGCAGTAAAAATCAGAAAACTACCACTGAACTTCTGGACCTGATGGCAGAAGATAATTTCCCCTAAATAAAGGATGAGCTAATTTGGTAAATTCATTCTTTTATGTCCAGATAGGTTATCTGCATAGCTCAACGTGGTTACATCTTACAGTGGCCTCTCTATTAAGCACATAACTCATCTTGTTTGATAGGCATCACTTATAAAGAAATTACTCATTGAAATCTGTCATTTAGTTTATCGTATATCAGTCCCCAATCTCCAGAAGAAATTGTAACTTATTTTTTTGGAACTTTCTTAAGTGTAAAGACCATGTAAACTGTAAAGACCAAGCATCAGCTTCACTGTGTTACATAACTTGCAAGTACACTGTATGACCTGGAGCTTTTTTAGTACCACAAGCTTATAAAGTCACAAAACTCAGAACATGCAGAAGAACTTGTCCTTGATCAAAGGGGGATGGGGAGGGGGGTGGAAATTAAACCTAAATGACCCATGTCCAGGATGAACTGTTCCTATAAACCAAAACTCAAGGTAAACTCTTTGAAAGCATCAAGTTTAATAAACACCAGTACTTGCTATTATAAAGACAAATTAACTGTCATTGACATGAATCTGATGAGATTTTCACCTTACAACAAGCATGTGTAGTTCTTGTCAACTTATTAAAGCTGATGTCATGTGTTTTCATGTTCCACCTCACCATCAAAAAATCTTTTAAAACAGTTTTGTGGACTCTGTATTTTATTTCTGTGTGTCTCACAGGGTCTTGAAGTTGCATGGGGTAGAAGTTTGAAATTTTAAGTGAAGGCAAAGTTGAAGCAAGTAATAACTATGTGGTATGGAAGAGCAGATAGGGAGAATGGAGGACAGAAGAGTAAGCGTTGGATGAGAAGCATCTGAGCTAATGGGGGAGCAGGTGGCACAGTGACAGGAGCCATTAGGAGAAAAGCATTTCAGTTCAAGAGAGATGTGTGCACTAAGTAATAAAAGCAAGAAGGCATGAAAACCTGCAGTAAGAGTGAAACTCACAGTTTGGTGAGTTTCTGGGAAGGAAGAGAAAGCTGAGAAAGTAAAGCCAAAGGCTGTTTATGGTATGGATAAGATTTGGATCTTGTTTTCAGTGGTTGTTTAACAGAATATCTTTAATTTCTCTCTCTCTCTCTCTCTCTCTCTCTCTCTCTCTCTCTCTCTCTCTCTCTCTCTCTCTTTCTTTTCAAGCTGGGTAAGGGACAACTAGATGTTTTTAGAAAAATGATTTTATGTCGGTCATGTGGTGGAGGAAGTGTTAAGAAGAATAGAGACCCTGGTTTATCTTTGGGGTCTGCACACAGTTGTAGGCAGAGGGGCCTGAGGTGTGAGTTTCAGATGAATAAGTAAGACAAAAAGCAGTTCCACACAAATAGATAAACAGACTTCCTAAAGGTAGGTCTATAGTAAGTACATAAAGCTACTATTGAATAGCTTTTGTGATTGGAGGTGGAGGATGTCTGCACATTGGGTGCCTGATATTGACTGCTGATACCATTGCCTGGAGTGTGAAGAATCAAGATAAACCTAGTCCAAGATTGAGTATTTAAAAGTGCAACTATTATATAACTATGAAAGTCACCCTATTATGTGAATAGTGTCTTCATTTTTATAATGGTTCTAAGGAATATATTGTTTTAGAAACTTGATGAGTAAAGAAGGTAGAACAATGTTGAAACTGTAATTCCCTTCAAACAACAACTTAAAGCCACGTCCAATTTCTTTCCATGAATCAGCAGCAATATATGGATTTTTCTAAACCTATAGGCACACCAATGAAACAACGCACATCCTTCTCCTGGGGTGTCTAGCCCTAGAGTAAACCCTGTGGACTGCTTTCCTGGGTGTGCCGACACAATTGGAGTGTCTGTGTTACCTGATTAGGGGTGGACAGTCTCTTCTCTCGTGCTCGTTTATGACTTTCAACACCCAGGTGGAAGCTTTTCCTTCTGATGCTCTCTTCTGATCCGGATTTGGACAACTTCTCCTCATCTCCCTTTTCCTCCCCACTGGAGAGTTTCTTTTGATTCTTTTTCTTTCTTCTGTTTCTTCTTTCCTTAGCACTCTTTGAACTCAGTTTGGATGTTTCAGAAGAACTCTCTGAGAGGCCCATGATTCTGCTTCGTCCAATACTTGTGTATTCAGCAGCTGCTACTGCTATTGCCTGTTGGGCCAAGACATTCCACGTATGTAAAGCATCAAAACTCTGGGAAATTCTATTACAGGATACCCATCTCTTGATTTAGTTGGGTTCTAAAAGTGGTAAGGACCTGGAAGCACACTGCTTCTTCATCTACATTGCAATGAAGCTCCATTGTACTTCAAAATCTAACTATTACTTGTTACCAGATTGCTTACCACAAAGCAATTTATATAGTTTATGTTGCAATTTTACTAAATAGTTTTGTGGACATAGAATTAAAAATAAGGAGTTCACATACCCAGTAATTAGCTCAATTTTATCAATAGAGTCATTGTACTATATAGCTTAATGGTACTGAGTATTTTGAAAACAAAAATTAAGTACTAAACATAATAGCATCTGAAAAAACGTCCATCTCAAAAATCTCAGGTCAGCTAACATTATCCTAAAAAGATGTTCTAAAGTTTCTCTAAATGGTACATGTGGTAATTTGACACCCGTATTATCTCTATAAAATTAGCTTTTAATGAAAGATAATTCTTTCGTGGGGCCTTAACTTGGCCTGGGCGCTGTCCCTCAACTCTTCAGCTCAAGGCTAGTGCTCTACCACTTGAGCCATAAGTGCCACTTCCGGCTTTTTCTGCTTATTTGGTGCTAAAGAATCGAACCCAGGGACTCATGCATGCAAGGCAAGCACTCTACCACTGAGCCAACTCCTGCCTGAAAGATAATTCTTGTAAAAGATTGAGATATAAGATACAAAGTAGTAGAAAGTAATTATAGTCTTATCTCATAAATATTACTAGAGTTGGTATTGATTCTTTTCTTTTTGTAATTTAAATTTTATTTTAAAGGTGACTGACAGAGGGGTTACTGATTCTAGTCTTTCTTTTCTTTTCTTTTTTATTGTGAGAATACCGTACAGAGGAGTTACAATTTCATGGGCAAGATAACGAGTACATTTCTTATCAAGCATTGTTGCCTCCTCTTTGCTTCCCCTTCCCATCCTTTCCCATACTCCCCCCACATCCCCCCATCTGCTCCCCCCCCCACCAAAGTTGTAAAGTTCGCTTTTCGACATAATGACTTGTACATCTCGTTGCAATGGGTCCAACTGCATCCCTAGTTAAACGATTTGTTGATTCTAGTCTTTCATGTCTATAATTTTAAAATTATGAACATATCTTATTACTTACTTTAATATATTTCTCTCATGAATCAGATTTTTCTTAAGCTACCCAGTTTTATGGATGAACAAAAGTCTAAGCTACAAGATAAAATCACTTTAACTTTTCATTTTCTTAATTTAAATATTTTCTCATTTTTACTAATGTTTAAAATGCTATGCTATTTGTACTTGCATATTGAAATTTCTCTACATCACAGATTACCATTCTGCCTTAATAACTTTAGATTCTGTGAGGATATTTAACTGGATCCAGTCATCAAAAAATTAAGGATTTTTGCAGCATATTTGAAATTATGTTTTAGTTACTCAGAGATTCCTCAGCTTTTCTCCTGAAAAGCTCTTTGGAGAAAGTTTAGAGATGACTCTTCAATGACATGTGACTTGGTCTTTGTTATCACCTCCATCATTGTGACTTTCTTAATTTTCAAGTTTTAATTCTAGAAATATTCCCATTAAAAAATTGATGCATATATTGCTATCTTCTCCTTCGTCTACCTGTTAACTTTAGCATTAGAATAGTTTTCCTTAAACCATTTTATAGAATGACTCTGGGGAAATGAATCATTCGTATTCTGAACCTCTGCATAATCCCCTACTCACCGAGGTGTTGTGAGTGACAGGTTTAGGACAACAACCTCAGAACATCTTAAACACTACTCATAGATGAATACCAGGAAGGCATTGATTCTAGCTCAGTTCAGAACTGGCTCCTTCATTAAAGGAAAACTGGGATAGGCTGAGCATAAGGAAAATCCAGGATAGGCTGGGCATACAGCCTGTGTTATATCTTTTGCATCTCTACCTTTAGGAACAGTTTTAAACCAAACAGCAGTACCTCAGCTTCTTCTTGTTCTTTTTTGAGTCGATCTAACATCTGCTGAAATTCTATCTCTTTCTGTTTAGCTTCTTCAATGTTGGCTTGATTCTGCTCTTCATAGGCCATGGCCACCACAGCCAGGATCAAGTTGATCAGGTAAAAGGAACCCAGGAAAATGACCACAACAAAGAAGATCATGTAGGTTTTGCCAGCAGCACGCAGTGTCTAATGAAAAAAGGGAAATAATTTCTATTTTGATAATAGGAAAAGGTTATCATAAACTATGTGTGAATCTTGACATGGAGACATTGACTATTTCATATTAACTTATGATTTAAAAGTATAAAAGAGTAAATTTAAAAATCCATGGCAACCTATCAGAATTAAAACAAACACATTTTAGTACAATAAATACAGTGATTAGTAGGTCATTACGTATAATAGTGGAATAATTTTGTTTTTCTCAGTTCTAAAATTAATAGGAAAATTAGCTCATATGATCTTTTGAAAATGTTTGAAGCATTATCTGTAGACTTTTGATGTGTTAAGATGTGTTAAGATTCTTTTCTTTTTTTTTCTTTACAGTCCTTGGGGCTTGAAATCTGGGCTTGGGAGCTGTCCCTGAGCTTCTTTTGCTCAAAATGAGCACTCTCCTACTTGAGCCACAGTGTCACTTCAGGATTTTTTTGAGTAGTTTATGGGAGAAAAAAGTCTCAGGGAGTTCACTGACTGAGCTGGCTTTGAGCCATTATCCTCAGATTTCAGGTTTAACTTGAGTAGCTAAGATTACAAGTATAAGCCAGCCACCAGCACCCAACTAAAATGCATCCTTTAACATAAAATACTAATTATTTTTAGTTTAATGTAAGACATTATCCTCATTGAGTAAATTTTTTTTTGGTTGTGGGGCCTGAACTCTGGGCCTGGGCACTGTCCCTCAGCTCTTCAGCTCAAGGTTAGTGCTCTACCACTTGAGCCAAAGCGCAACTTCCAGCTTTTTCAGCTTATGTGGTGCTGAGGAATCAAACCCAGGGCCTCATGCATGCAAGGCAAGCGTTCTACCACTGAGCCTCAGCCCATGAATTTGTTTTTAACTAATCTTCTCATTAATAATTTTAAAGTGCAATTTATCTTTCATCATTCATTCCTTTTTTTTTCTTTTGGCAGTATTGGGGTTTGAATTGAGGGCCTCACACGTGTTAGGGAGGTGATCTCATTTAAGTCACTCTGCTAGTCTCTCATACATTACATTTTACATTTTAAAATTGATTCAAAATAGTATCAACAAACTTTAAAATAAAAATCTTTCTCAAATATCGGAAGCCAAGCAACTCAATCCCTTTTTCTATCAGTTTGTTGTTATTATGTTCTTCTTTTAAATACATTTCTATAGTATAATTGACAGCTCATGAGTACAGTCATTTTATTTTTCACTGGAATTTCTGTATTAACAATGCCAGTGTTACTTTCTCTAGTGGTTAACAGAAGCATCATTGAAAGTCTACCTCCGTTAGAATATGTCCCATTAATTATTGCCTTTGAAAGCCTGTTTGATCTTTGTTATTTTGAATGGTGAAAAGTTATACATACCTCATATTTCAGTTTGCATTTTTCTAATTGTGGTAGAAGCTCCCGTCTATTTTGTATTATAACAATTGGAACCTGGTTCACTGAGGACACCTGGGAAGCTGGGAAGGAGGGTTGCTGGAGCACAGGCACTTAAGGAAACCTGGGCTAAGTAGTGTTGTTCCATTCCCAGCCACCCTCCAAATCATTTGTGTTACTTTTCTTCCTTACAATTTTCATGTAGTTTTTATACTTACAATATTCTCAAAAGTTAAGTAAATATATGAACACACCTCATGTAGAATTCATGAGGCAAGTGGTTCATTGCAATCATTTCAGTTCTTTTGGGATTGGGTGCTAAGAATACATCACAACTTCAAGAGGGTCACATCAAGGTGTGAGGTGTGAATGAAAAATTATAGCACAAGAGACTGATATTATAAACTGGGGGATTGTTCATGGGCCATGAAAGTCTAGAGCAGGAGCAATTGACTGGAGGAAAAGTATTAGAGAAGTAATAGTTTAAAAAATTAATAAGATATAGTTTTTTATATAAGGCAATTTATTGTGACATTTCCATATATGCATCCATTGACCCCAAACTCATCCGCTCTATCAGTTTCTCTACTTCTCTTACTCCTTTTTAAAACAATTTTTCAACAGATTTCAATGTTCTATTCTAACACGTGTATATAAAGTAGTTGGACCACATTTATCACTAGTTTCTCCATCTCTCTTCATCTCTAATTTTGCCTAGCACCTGGTACCCAAAAAGCCTGTTTCACATTCAGCCGTTCATATTCAAGTATATACCAAAGGAGTAGGGATTTCACATGCATATATCACTGTGCTTTAATTAGGCTGACCCTCTCATGTGTTCTCCTTTTCAATCTTTCCCACCTCACTATTATTCAGCAGCTTCAGTGAGTTTTATTATGCTACCTTCATATATAAAATCAATGCATTTCAGTGTCATTCACCTTCTATCATTAAGAAAATGTGAGTCATTGTAAACAGGAGATCAAAGTAAAACACATGGGGAGCCTATGAGAAAAGGAGAACCTCATGCACTCAGGACACCTCAATTGCATGAGGAAAACAGAGTGTTAGTAGCTTGAGAGACCATTACAGGATGTTTACTGATACTTCCTTTTAACCCAATAGGATGATATATTGAAGAAGAGAACATAGAACATGTCTGTAGGATGAGAGATTTATTTATGTTACAAGATGTATCCATTCCAATCACAGTAATAAACAGTACTGTTTTCTATATTTTCAACTGACTGAAATATTTATTTATGAAGCCAGAAAATGATATGCACCAAATACTTATGTCATTCATCCATGCATACTTCTCCTGGCACTCACCTGTTGGTAAAGGTTTTCCCAGTAATCCTGAGTCATCAGCCGAAACAAGGCTAAGAAGGCCCAGCTGAAAGTGTCAAAGCTGGTGTAGCCATAATCAGGGTTTCTTCCAGCCTTGACACAAGAGTAGCCCTCTGGACACTGACTACACAAGAAAAAGGACATTATATCTCAGCATGCCTTCAGGAGACAAGGTAAAGAGTTCCACAGAAAATGACAGTATCAAAGTTCCTTTTATTGGGGGACAGTGTTGAATAATGTCTAAGAACACGTTATTGGGAGTCAGGAAGAAGTGGGTTGAAATCCCACTCTACTATTTGCTTAGTTGATGACCTTGTCAACTTGCTTGAAGGTACTGTTCTTTCCCTTTGTGAAATCAGGATTATAGTACTTAACTCACAGTGATAATATTGGTATTAGATTTAGATATGAGAATGTATATTGATTCCTCATCCTATTTTCTGCACATAAAAAAGCACTGTATAAATGTTAGATGGGATTAGCAACATCATCAATATCATCAAAACTCAGAAACCTCTACCAGATGTTATGCAATAATTCATGGATCAATTAGGCTTGATGTGAAGTCCTCTACCAAGATTGCTTCTCCAAATATCATTCTTGGAGTGAATTAGAACAAGGAATAGTCAAGATATAACATTTGTGAAAGTTCATAGTTTTGTAGCCTTAAAATATTGTTCCTTTTTAAAATTGATGCATTGTTTTTCATGATAGCATTACATAAATGCAGCGGATTACATAAATACAATGCTATAAGATTTGAGTTGGGAAGCAGCAACTATTTCTAGTTGATTTTATGATCCCAATGTCCCAAGTCTGCTGCAAAATAAAGCCAATGAGGGAAAAATAGAAGGGTATTTGGATAAACGTGAAGTTCTTAAAAATATCTTTACCTAATGTAAGGGGAACAAAAATCTACTTTGTTACCTACAAGGCATATGTAGTCTGATGAGTTGAACTTTGGCATGAAAAGACAAATTGATTTTACTAGTTTGTATTTCTAGTAGAAGAAGCACTGAACTAAAGCTCTAATCAGCAAATTAAATGAGTATGCATTTTTCTTCTTTTGCATCATTTAGAGTTTTAGAAAACGTTTACATACCCTGAATCTGTGCTGAAGCCACAAAGGAGAGCATCTTTGGATCCCTCCAGGTAATAAAAATATTCTGTTTAGGAAAAATTTGAAGAATATAGCATTACAGAATGTAAGATTTAAGAGTAATATAGAAGGTAAATTAATGAATACAAAGACACCCATGTATATTCAGACCTGGTTCCAGGTAAAGAGACTGAACTTATGTATTATTTTCTCTTATACTATTGATTAAATATTGATTGATAACTTCTCTAGGCCAGAGAGTGAGTATAATAACAAACAAGATTGCTAACTTTGTGGATCTTCCTTTATGTTTGATGAAAGTAGGAGTTGGAGGTAGAGGAATGAATCTACATGGGCATTTCAGACTGATTTACTTATGGTGTGGACTTTATTTATTCCCTATGATATTCATGTGTTGGAGGTTTGCTCTCAATTCAGTGTTTACAGGTAGAACCTATGGAAAGTGTTTAGATCCTGAAGGCTCTAATTTGATAAATGGATTAACCCATTTGTGGGTTCATTATTAAGATATAGGTACATGGTGGAAACCTATAGAGGCAGAAATCAGTTGGAGAGCACAGGTTGGGCACCTTAACAAATTAAATTTTCTTAAAATACCATGTTATCCACCCTCTTCTTGCTTATAAATATCACATGTATTCAGGGTTATATGATCATATATGTATTTGTTATTCCTTCCCCCCTATCTCGGGCCAATCACTTTACGATTTATATCACAAGCCAACTATTGCTTCTTCTCTATTTATTTAAAACCTCAATATTCTATTCTTTATCCCCACTTGTTAGCTGGTTAATGGTGACTTTCCCCTATTTTGTTCACCTTTCTCTCATTAACTTCTGCAATCAATCCTGTTATTCACCTAGAAACCAAGAAGTCATCTTTATATTCCATATCACACCAGAAAACTGCATTTTGAAAAAGCACATGATTCTGGAATTACTGCTCATAGACTTGCCAATCTATAGATGGCTAGTATAAGATAGTTTACACTTGCCTACTTCTTATTGACCTGAAATTAAGGTCATTAAGAGTTAAGAATTTATATCTACATCTTATATCTATTATTATATACATAAAACTATCATTGTTATAAGAAAAAATTATATGCAAATGTGTGAGGAAGGTAATTTCTCCTTCTCCTCTTCCTCCTCCTCCCCCCTCCTCCTCCTTCCTCTTCTTCTTGCTTTTTCCTTCACCTTTTCTCTTTCTTCATTCCTCTTTCTCATCTCCTTTCATCCTCTTCTTCCTCCCCTTTCCTCCCCTCTCCTCCTCCTCTTCCTCTTCTTCTTCCCCCTTCTCTTTGCAATGTGGTCTCAATATGTTGCCCAAGTTAGTCTTGTATTTGTAATCCTACAGCTTCAGCCTCCTAAACAGCTGGAATTGCAGGCCCATACCATTGTATTAGGCTATGATGTGAGGTTGAGCTTTTAGTAAAGAAAGGCTATAAAGTATGGAAAGGCTTTGCTCTCCAAAGCAATAAGAATGTAATCTGTATTCTGAAGTAGAATGACTAAGTTTCAAAATGAGAAAGAGGAAAAGTGTAGAACTTACAGCTGAAGGCAAATAAGAAGGTCATAGAAGAATTGTGAAAAATAAATTTTGAGAAAGATATTTTGTGTGTGATCAAGCAGGCTAGGACTAGAAAGAAATTGTTTATATAATTTTTCTAATAACTTAACATTAACGTCAAAGTACGCTGATTAAAATCTAGAATTTGGTCCTCTCTGTTAAAACATAGCTTTCTTGAAATTCATTTGCTCTTAAGAAATTCAAGGTCAGGAGGTGTTGTTCAGGTGGTAAAATGCCAGCCTACTAAGCCTAAAGCCCAGACTTCAGCCCCAGATTTTGTTTCCTTTGAACCAAGTATTTTTTGGATTTAACAATATAATACCCTGTGTTTCGTGTTCTTTCTCTTTATTATAGATTTTGACATAATTTGCAGCTACTTGACTTCTTGAATTCCTGAGTGTTGGGTTTGGGCATGTACTACCACACTATTTTCTTTTTCTTGATTACTTTTTCAATGGCTTCAAAAATAGAACGACTTTATGAGAAGAGTCTAAATATTTCTACCTATGTGACTCTCTGCATTTGACTATAAATCTTTGTCACTCTGATTAAGTGAAGAACTGTTTTTCAAATTACCTGTGATCCTGCATAATCAAATTTTGTACCTTTTGATATTTTTGAAAAACTTCTCAAATTCTAGATTAAATATTTCTCCTGACCCAAAGATAACTTTTGAAGTTTTACGTACTACCCAGCTCAAAAGTATAATACCTCTCCTTAAAAGAATAAATATATTAGCTGGACACCAGTAGCTCATATCTATAATACTAGCTACTCAGGAGATCTGAGAATCACAGTTTGAAGCATGCCAGGGGAAGAAAAGTCCCCGTGGGACTCTTAATCTTTGATTAACCGAGAAGTGCTGCTGTGGCTCCATAGGTAGAGGGCCAGCCTTGAGCATAAAGAGGGTCAGGGACAGCACCCAGGCCCCTAGTTTAAGCCCCACAACTGATGACAAAAAGAAGAAGGAGGAGGAGGAGGAGGAGGAGGAGGGGGAGGAAGAGGAGGAGGAGGAGGGGGGAACAAGGAGGAGAGGGAGGAGGGGGAGGAGGAATAAACATTGATGGGGGAGAAAGAGGGGCTAGGGGTGACAATGATCAAGATGCATTCTACTCATGAACTGACCCTGTTGAACTGAAACTCTTTGTATATCTACTAAAACATAATTTAAAATATTGAAAATAAACATTAAATTAATTGAGCATAATAAATTATATGACAAATGCCATCAAATAATAAGTAATAATAAATTTTTGAGTTATATTTTTATGGATGTTTTATTATTAGTATGTGTGACAGAAATTATAAAAATTCCTACAAATCTGAGCATTACTCATCCTATTGATTATACATGGTCAGAATTCTTGAACTATAAAGAAAAATTGATGTATTCTCTTTTATAAAACTAAAAACAGAACTTCAAATTAAATAAACATTAAATAAATACTTTGGCAGGTTTTCATACCAAGTGAGCCAGTACTGACATTGTTAACGAATGCAATTTGGTTTGAGTCAAGTGATTTTAACCTATGTCACAAACGTTGCTATGTGCTGATTTGGAGACGTCAGTGTGGTGAATACATGGTGTAAAATTCCAGGGTAATTGTGGAGGATTTCCCTGCCTGGATCTTCCTAGCCCCTAAAATTTCTATTCTCATAAGCTCTTTACTCTTTGACTCATCTTGAGTAGACAAAATGAAAGATGAAAAAAGTACCTAAGACTATTATAATGTCATTAAATTGCTTTATGGCCTCTGTGTAGCTGGTCAAGCCCATAAATGCTAATAGGCAACAAAAAAAAACAAACAAAGGTGATACATCTTTGATATCTGTTGCATGACTTCAGCATTTACTGATGGATTTCATTCAATTTTCATATTCAATGCATACTTTCTGGCTGTATAAAACCTTTCCTGTGGAGGAAGACCAATCAACGCTAAAATAGTAGTTAAAACTCCATTGGAAAATGTGTTTCCTTTATGTAAAAAACATCCTATGTATCTCCACCTACAGAAGTATTTGTTTTACCAGAAAAGTCACAGTACAATTGAAGAAGGTATTATACAAACACTGACACTAAGCAAAACTGATTGAATGAATTGCATTGTCTTGGCCAAAGGTATTAGCACTGGTCCTGATGGCAGGGAAATTTACCTTGGCTAGTATTATCTTTTATAAGAGAGAGAGAACTGGAAATCATATGTATTTCATGTTCTTATAAATATTCACAGGATGTAAAATTACAAGGCTTAATGTATTATACCAGTATGTATTTTCACAAGGCAAATTAGATTTTCATGACCCACCAAATAATAAAAACCAAATCATTTATAAATCTAGAACATGAAGAGTGGATCTTTTGGGTACAATAATAGCAAAAAAAAATAGTGTGAAAGGCTTCATAGTATTTAGAAGAGCCAGTAGAAAGCAGAATCACATGCATATGACATCAAAATTTCATGATCAAAAAACTTGGATGTGCATTTCTCAACCCAAGATAATTTATCTAGATTCGTAATTCTATACAATCATTGGGGATTTAAAGGTAGAACTGGCTCTCAAATTTTCTGAGTCAAATGGCTTCCTACAGATGGACAGCTTTATCAGTCTTCTCTCCTCTATTACCATAAAAACTTTGTCCCCTTCCTCTTTCCCCTATGTTTCTTTTTCTCCTTATGCTTGGAAGGATAATGTTAAAGCAAGATTTAGTGAACAGTATCTCCTTTAGGTGATCTAACCGAATGCTGTACATACCATCTCAAATTAAATCTTTACATAATTTGAGGAGATTCTCTAGTTTGGCCTAGAAAAATGATATTCCAAATGAGATCATTTGTTCAAATTGAATTTCTTTTCCTTTCTTTAGCTACAAGTACTCAGATTACTTGCTCAAATATAAGAGCTTGCAATACTTGTAAAACATTCAAAGTTAAAATATACCAGAAATTGAATAAAGAAAGTAAACAAGAAAGACAATCTCTCCAACCAGGAAAAGATCCAATATCAGAATGTTTGACAAATGTCAGTAACAGTTGCCTACTGGAGACCCTAGCATACAAGGCATCCCACAAGGATCAGCCTGTTCAGGGAAATTTTTTCTACATATAGAATCTAATATTATGATTATTTTGGCCAGGTACATGGTCAACTTCCTGTCTCAAGGAGAGGAAAATAATGAGCCCATGTGAATTATGGATCTAATACAGGTACTGTCAATTCGTATTGCAAAGTCAATTGTCTCTTAATTTGTACTGTAGAATAAAGAAGTATTTCCCAGCAGGCATGAATTCCTCCAAATATGTACTTTTTGATAGACTACTCCTTCCCTAGATTGGCATAAATGCAAATGTAGTTAAGTTTTAAAAAGTCAATCTTAAACTACTATAGATAGCATGAGGCTCTGAGTTCAATTAAAATATAATTCCAGAAACTAGATAAAAAGAAGGAAAAATGCTAAATTCCTAGCCAAATGGTAGCAGTATTTTAAGTATTTTATTTACAAACATTTAGTTTTCTTAAGTCTTTTGTTATTTTTCAATTTATTTTATTTGATTGTAAAGCTGCTGTACAGAGGGGTCACAGTTACATGAGTAAGACAATGAGTATATTACTTGTGGATCATTGTTACCCCTTCCCTTAGTTGTTGTTGTCCTACTATCCATCCCTTCCCTCCTCCACCTCCCACATTCCTACCCTCCACACCATCCCCCACCCTCTTCCTCCCCCCCCCACATACACCCGAAGTTATAAAGTTCATTTCCAGTATACTGTCCTGTGGGTATCCTTGTTGCAATGGGTCATCCTGTGTCCTTCTTTCAGTGTTTTGTTATTCCCCTTCCCCTCCCCAGATTAGACATACGTATATACAAGATGCAGGGTACCAAAGTCAAGTAAAGCGACAACTGGGGATATGCCACAGGGGAAAGAACATACAAAGGAAACAACAGCAGCAACAACAAATAAAATCACATGGTACATTTCAAACAATAACAATAAAGGCAGACCTCTTGTGTTCCTATCTTGGGGTTCATTTCACTTAGCATCATCTTACGTGATCATTTGTACATGGCTTTTGAGCATTTCAGCTTCAAATACTTTTATTTACAAATTTTTACCAAGTTGGTTAGGTTGTTTATTTCTATTTTGCTCAATGAACGGGAAAGGATGCATTTAGTTAAAAAATGTGTACTGCTCTTCATTATCTAAAGAGAGTCCTTCTCTTTGTTATCTGACCCCCTTTAGGGACCAGTATGTATGTTGGAATGTTTTCTTGTCTCATTATTATTCTTGAATCAAACGAATAAGGTTTGTCTGTTCATACATAATGTCACTCATATACATTCCATGTATTAGAAAGGGAACACAATTGTGATCTTATTTTTACTAGTATTCAACACTCCTGTGATAAACACTATATGGGGCTAATTAATAAGAGAACACAGTCATGAGTTGTTTAAGATACTCTAATACACACTTTTGACTTAAGCAGACTTCTGAGACTGTATGTAGATCATCCCTTGTACCTATGGCAAGAGGTTGAAATTTGATGGGATACCATCAACCTATATTGAGAAAAATAATCAGAAATAGCTATAAAATTTATCATTTGCTTTATGGATAATGCTGATAAGGCTGAGTAAACTTTTCTGCTTTATACCAAGCTAAATAATCTACCAACATATAAAATGATGCTAAGCAAAATGAATCCCAAGATATGGAAACAAGAGGTTTTTCTTTGTTGTTTTTAATATATTATGTGGAGCTATTTCTTTTTTCTTGCAATTCCCTCCCACCATAGTTTATCCCTTGTTGTCACTGTATTTGATTTTGGTACCCTATGTATTGTATATATGTTTATCTGAATTAGGGAAGAAAGAGGAACAACAAAATGGTGAGACAAAGGACAAAGAGGGAACCAATGCAACAGTGATACTCACAAGACGATACGTTAGAAATGAACTTTACAATGTGGGAGGAGTCATTGCTGGGGGGAGAGAAAGCAGGAAAAATGAGGGAGAGGTAACAATGTTTGACAAGAAATGTACTCACTACTTTACATATGTTACTGTAACCCCTCTGTTTATCACCTTGATGATCAAATTAAATTTAAAAAAATACCGAGATATATTTTAATATTGATCATTAATTTTATCACTGTTATAAGTTAGCAAGATATTGCAGTTATAAATATAATCTAAATATAAAAATACAGTTTTTGTATAATTGCCACATTATATTATAAATATGCCACATTATATAATAAATATTAGTATGGATTTAGTATGTATCTACATGTATTACATACTAAAACTGCAACATATAAAATCTATAATATGCTATATGGTTAAATGTAACTGTTATATTATAAATTATTATTTTTCCCTAGCAAAACTTGATTCCTTTTATTTTATAGAAATCAAGAGTTATTAAACTACCCCATGTTCCTATTAGCAAACCTTCTACAAAGCTTAGAGCAGGATAGATTTATAAAATTCATCTGTAACATGATAAAAGCTCATGGTGGCAAATTGCATATTTAACCAACTTTGAAATAATTAAAATGAAAGCAACCTTTCCTTAGTAGAAGAGAACAATTTGTTTGGATTACTTTAATCTATACATAACTAAAGGCATAGTCTTACTTCTTAGTTCATCTTCACTCTCTGTACGATTCAATATGCTTTCCAGTGTTTCATTATTTTCAAGGTTATTCCGGAAACATTTATGCTTCAAGTTGCCCATAAAGAGCTGCAGCCCAATGAGAGCAAACACGCTCAGACAGAACACAGTGAGGATCATGACGTCGGAGAGCTTCTTCACCGACTGGATGAGGGCCCCCACAATGGTCTTCAGGCCTGAAATGGAGAACAAAGGCATTCATAACGACAAGTTCATAATCATAGATTCCACATGACAAACAAAAGTGAAGTACAAGCTTTCCTAAGGATGCATGCAATATGTGACGTCAGTGAAGACAGTATTATAGCAATATAATTCATGAAATCCTACTAGCTTGAAAGAGTGGATTTGCCATTTTATATATACTTTAATTCTATACATTACAGTAATGCTTAAAAATAGTAAAATATTCACAAATAGATCATCGAATGAATTCTTTATTAACTCAAATCTGATCCATATTTATTTGTAAACATAGTTTTTAAATCTCGAATTCAGTGAATTCTTCTCAGACAAACCATTTCTCTACAATGGCTCCCAAACAAATAATGAAACTGAACGAAGCACATATTGATAATTTATAATGAACCAATTTCAAATAAAGAATGGTTTGCCGAGAGAGACATGAAACAATGTGCCATGCAATACTCCCATGCTACTGTTTCTTACTGATTTTCTTAACTACATGAGAATGGGTTAAAATTAATTGAAATTTTCCATTCTGGATTAAGCAAGTAGCAAATGAGCCTTGAAACAGAAGGGAAAATTTCAAGTAGAGATGTAAGCTGTGTGGTTATCTTCATCTGCCAAGACCATGCAATTGATTAAACTCAGAGGCTGACTTTAAATCATG